>NC_056623.2:61064511-61364511 GCF_002870075.4 Lactuca sativa
TATCTAGTTTTCTTAGTTTAGCTTTTTATCTGCTTTTCTTAGATTACTCTCTTTTATCCAGTATGCCTTGCATGGCTACATTTATATAGATGAACAAGTGTAACCTTTGAGTCTCTCAATATATAGAACTCAATCTTTCTTAACTGAATACACATCTGATAACACTTAGTATTTTAAAATGCATATCTTGTGTTATTACTCCCATTTCTTTCTTACTCTCCAAACTCACCATATCATAAATATCATCTCTCTTTAGAGCAAGTCATTCTTGACTTAATCACTAAGTTTGATCTCATTTACTAACTTGGTGTGAATGCATTCCTTGTTATGAATTAACTTACGTGTATACTTGATATAGCACCCGTTGCCATTTATATTTCCTTACATTTCCGCACCTAACCCTCTTATTATTTAACTCTAACTTATTATTATTGTTGAGCTTTTATGATCCTTTGAGATTAACTATTCTACAGCTATACTTGTTCTAACGTTTGTTCAAGTGTGTCTCAAGTTTTTCTCTCAACAATTGGTATCAGAGCCGAAGTGGTAGCCTTTTGAAGCAAAACTCTAATTTTCAAAAGGCCATCAATATCACTGAATCTCATTTCTTAAAAAAAACAAAAAAACAACAAAAGTTCTTTTTCAAAACAAGGAAATATGGCACAGGCATTATCTCTCAATGTATCAAACAGTGTTGGTGGTTCTAATAGAGCACCAATACTTGTAGCAAATGAATATCATCACTGGTCTCAAAGAATGGAAAGATATTTAAGGAGACTTGGAAGAGACATATGGAGATCTGTAAAAGAAGGGCCTCATGTTCCTATTCTTACTCCAGTACAAACCAACGGAGTCACATCCAGACTAGGAGGAGGTCAACCAACGTTGAATCGTCCCACCAAGGACGATCTTAACATAATGGAAAATGACGCTATTGCCGTTTATGAGATTTGTTGTGGAGTCGCGCCTGACAACTTCGACATAATCATAAATTGAAAATCTGCAAGGGATATCTGGGATGTTCTAAAAAATCTGTATGAACGAACTGAACAAGCTCAAGACAAAAAGCTTACTACCACACTCAATGAGTTTAACAAATTTAAAGCTTATGTGGGTGAAACTTTCGAGGACTCCTTTAAAAGGTTTTATCTGATAGTCATAAAGCTATCCAATGCTGGCACAACCCGAAGCAACCATGAAACGAATCTTCAGTTCCTAAATGGTTTAGGAAGACACTAGACAACTGCCAAAATGATTGTCCAAGGGGATAGAAAAATCCACTCTCTTTCTTTCTATAAGCTCTACGGTGAACTGCAAGCTCAAGAACCTACGGTACTCAAAAAATGTGCAGACTTCGGTGGTCACTCGCTCTCATGGCTCAATCTCTTCACTCTCAATCATACCCCACTACGTATGACAACCATCAGCAGTCATACGAAGTAGACTCAGAATATGACGACGAAGAAGAATTTTCAGAATGCAATTGCTCTCGTCAGCCAACAATTCAATCGGTTACCACCTTCATTCCAAAAGAACTAACAATACAACAAACTACCTTTCAACCACAATCCTAACTCTCAAAACAATCACTCCCGTTTCACTAAAAAACCTTACCCACCACCGCAGTCTCAAAATAATCAACCCAAGGAAGTACCACAGTCCATCCAAACTACGGACTCTGGTACTCCTTCAGAAAATAAAAGTGATGTTGAGATTTGTCACAACTGCAACAAAGAGAATCATTTTGCCAAAGACTGCAAGGCAAATGTAGTTAAAGATAGAGCATTCTATCTCAGAATGGCTCAAGAGATGGAAGAAAGGGAAAAAGGAAGAGCATATGTTGCTCAAGTAAAAAGAGACCATCAGGTTTGGTCCTCGAGGGATGAGGATGAGGACATCAACAATGTTAAGGGAAAGGGAAAGATCTGTATGAGTGCAACTGCTGATGAGGATGGATCTACAATGAAGGAGAAGAACGACTGCCATATGGCAAAAGATGGGACACTCAGCATCGTCGAACAGGTAAAACTTATGATCCAAACTCTAAATTATAGCATGCATGACCGTCAGCCCTTCTTAGACAACCTTAATGACACTTGTGTTGTTGTCCTTACAGGCTATAACAAAGCATTATATGAGAAGAACATTGCGTCCCAGGATATGTTTCACGTAAGAGGACGACCGGACAACAAAAGACTCAAAATGGCTATCTTAGAAAAGGACTTAATATTAGAAAAAGATGCAAGAATGTTGAGTGAAACACAACTAGGAATTGCATTGCATCAGAGAGATTTAGCTCATAGTGATATTGTACGTTTAAATCTCTTAATAGAACAATTGTTTAATGAAAGTGAAGCCATCTGAAATCTTGTTAACAATGGGACTACTGATAATACCTACAATTGGGGTTGGTCCAATGGGTACTCTACCGTAATGGACTCATCACCCCGATTCAATAAGGACCGTCCCTACATCCCTCCGGACCGTGAATTCTTGTTTCCCGTCAATAACAAAACGTTTCCTTAAGATATCGAAGCTCAGTTTGGTAGACTTCATGATCTGAGTAAAAATTGTGTTATCAAGGAAATTCTTCCTGAATTTTCTAATCCTTTAGACAACACAACTATTCCCAGTTCTCGGACTTCATCAATCGCAGATGAGGAAATTATCTTGGAAGGTCCCGAAGTCTCAATGGACTTCCCGTCACTTT
This sequence comes from Lactuca sativa, assembly GCF_002870075.4. Taxonomy (NCBI): domain Eukaryota; kingdom Viridiplantae; phylum Streptophyta; class Magnoliopsida; order Asterales; family Asteraceae; genus Lactuca; species Lactuca sativa. The sequence goes on from NC_056623.2 coordinate 61,067,222, forward strand.
CATCAGACCGAAGTATCCCTTACTGCAGTCTTGAACCTTAGTTTGTCCATTTACCTTCCATCAATTGTCACACCAATGTATCCACTCAGACTTACTCTGCGGTTGTTCAAGGCACCGAACCGCAGACCCTAATCAAAAGTATTGTGACTATCCAACCAATACATCATGAATTACCAATTCAAAACTTTGAAGTTGGTCAATGTTCCCTGAATCCTGCAATCTCTAGTTCGGATGAATCAAGTCCTCGTTTTTCAAAATTACCAAGTGTTTCAAGGAAACCGCAACTAAATGTAACTGACCGTGGTTCTCCTTAAACCGAAGCAAAAAAGGATTTCAAAGAAGAAATTCGATCCCGTGGCAAAAAGCGGGAAATCATCCAAAACAAAAACAACTTGTCAAAATTCCTAAGTCTAGAAGTCCAGAAAAACTTGTTTTCTCAAATTACTTGTTCAAAAACTCTGCAGTCAAGAAAACAAAGAAAAAGGAATGTACAATTTCTAAATTCATTCCAAGTCCATCTGACACAACCTAAAAGAAGGTAAAGTCTTTTTGAAGTAATGGTTTTCAAATCTATTCCTTAGATGACCCAAAATGGAAGGGTATTTTGCCAACTCCAGCACTCCTAAAGTCAAATCAATTTTTTAAGAATTCACTTCTCAAAAGGTCTACACGTGCTCTTACACCTGTGAAATCCACTTTTTCAAATCCTACTGTCAGACCTCACAACCCTCGGACTGGTCACAAGCATACTTCCTCACAAAGACCACTGACTAAACAAAAGGTCAAAACAAATGACAAAAGTCCAGTTTGTAAATGTCAGTGCCTAAAGCTTACTTCTCATATCAAATCACGCTCTTTTCAAAAACCTTGTATGTTTTCTCAATCTCACAAAACTCTGAAAAATCTCAAACACCTAGGACTAGTTCTAAAATTTGACACAAATCCTGTCCTTGCAACCTCGTATCATGCATAAATTAAATTTTTTTTTGTTTCCCCACTCTCCAAACTCGTTTGGGTGCCTAAACCGACTGTTTAATTCTCAGGCTTTGTGCAAGGAGGACCAAGAAGAAGAATGGTTGATCGACAGTGCCTTCTCCTTGCACATGACTGGAAGGTTAGAATACCTTTGGGATTTTAGGCCAATTTGTAACGGGGGTAACGTCACATTCGGTAACAACGCGAATGGGATCATCTGAGGTTATGGTGTTCTTGCTACTAGAAACTTTTCTATCCAAAAGGTAGCCTATGTAGAAGGTCTGAAACACAATCTCATCAGTGTTGCCCAGGTATGTAAGGCAGGCCAGCGGATTGAATTTGATAACGCATTCTGCTACATAATGAAAAGCGATAGGAGCACTTGCTTGATCAAATCCAGATCTGAAGGTACTATGTATCCTCTGGATGTCTCTCTGATCATCGGGAAACCGCGACTTTGCTTCCTATCAAAAGCCATATCCGAAGTTAACTGGCTCTGGCATCATAAGCTTGCTCATCTCAATTTCAGGTATATCAACAATCTGGTCACAGGGGAACTTGTCCGAGGTCTCCCTATTCTTAACTATCACAATCACACTCTCTTCCCTGCATGTGAGTGTGGAAAACAGTCCAAAGCAAGTCATCCTATGGTGATTGATTCCTTAATCTCAAAACCACTAGAACTTCTTCATATTGATCTCTGCGGTCCAGCCACCGTAGCCAGTCTTCACCATAAGAAATTTATCTTGGTTATAGTAGATGACTTCACTCGTTTCACATGGGTCATCTTTCTTAGACTTAAGTCAGAAACACTGCAAGTACTCATCAATTTTATCAAGGAGATAGAACTTCAAATCAATCTTCAACTGCGTCGCATCCGCAGTGACAATGGAACCGAGTTCACTAATCATCATCTCAATATTTTCCTAGTTTCCAAGGGCATAAGTCACAATTTATCAGCTCCATACACCCCACAACAGAATGGAGTAGTAGAGCGAAGGAACCGTAATCTGGTAGAAGCAGCAATATCTATGCTCAATTTTGGCAACCTTCCTCTCTATTTCTGGGCCAAAGCAGTGGACATAACATGCTTTGTGCACAAACGAAGCATTGTGTGCAAACGTCTCAGCAAAACACCATATGAGGGCCTTAACAACAGAAATCACAACATTCGATTCTTCCATATATTTAGGTGCAGATGCTTTGTGATCAACAACACAGATCATCTCAACAAGTTCGCACCAAAATCTGATGAAGGCATCTTTCTTGGTTACTCAACAAACAAAGTAGCCTATAGGATTCTCATAAGACGTCCGAGACTAATAATCGAAAGCTTTGATGTGACGTTTGATGATTATTATGTCCACAACACTACTCCCTCCACCGAAACCGAAGCAATTCTGGAATGTGATGTTCCTGACTCTTCGGGTCCTTTGAACATAGTTCAAGTTAACTATGATGATCTCTTCGATCCCATCGAAACTGCTAAGCTCTTTGAAGTTCTTGTGTCTCCTGAAGCTCAAATGCAGCATGCTGAAGTATCTGCTCCTACACCATCCGATGAGGTATCAATTAACACTTCCACCTCGCCGATTGAGGGGGAAAACTCAACTCCGGATCATATTACAACCATCGAGGTTCCAGTTTTAGAATAAGCTGCTCTAATCCCTCTCCACAGAGAATTTCAACCATCAACCATCAAGTTAACTATGATGATCTCTTCGATCCCATCGAAACTGCTAAGCTCTTTGAAGTTCTTGTGTCTCCTAAAGCTCAAATGCAGCATGCTAAAGTATCTGCTCCTACACCATCCGATGAGGTATCAATTAACACTTCCACCTAGCCGATTGAGGGGGAAAACTCAACTCCGGATCATATTACAACCATCGAGGTTCCAGTTTTAGAAGAAGCTGCTCTAATCCCTCTCCACAGAGGATTTCAACCATCAAACATTTCTTCGGACTCAGATGAAGAAAACATAGAGAATATCGACACTAGAACTTACCCTAGAGTTCTTACAATTCCAACACTTCAGGGGAACCTTCGCACGCTCAAGAGGATCTTTCATCAGCAATCCAGGGGAACCGCTTCCAGTGGAAAATGCTAATCTCGCTCCAACAGTCCAAGATGACTCCGCAGCCTGTTCTCAAATCTAGGGAACTGCTATCTCCAACCGCAGAATCTTCCGATGTTGATGATATTTCCTCTACCGCCGTTGTTGATTATCTACAACCCCGTCTACATGTATGGACGAAGGACCACCCACCAGGTCAACTCAGCGGCAACCCATCTGCAGGAATCCAGACTCGCTCTTCTGAAGACTTATCTGATCATTGTCACTATGCAACATTTATGTCGTTGACTGAGCCCCGAACAATCAAAGAAGTATTACCAGAACCAGACTGTATATCTACAATGCAAGAAGAACTAGAAGAATTCAAAAGAAACAAAGTATGGAAACTCGTTCCAAAACCGCAAGGTCAAACTAAAGTTGGTACTAGATGGGTGTACAAAAACAAGTTGGATGAATCTGGTTCGGTCGTCACAAACAAAGCAAGGCTAGTTGCCAAGGGGTATAGTCAACTTGAAGGTATTAACTATGATGACACATATGCTCCGGTGGCACAAATGGAAGCCATCCGAACCTTCTTAGCATACACAACTCACAATAACATCAAAGTACATCAAATGGATGTGAAAAGTGCTTTTCTCAATGGTGAACTAAAAGAGGAGGTTTATCTTCAGCAACCTCTGGGCTTCGAAAGTCTTGAATTTCCAGACTACTGCTATAAGCTTGAAAAAGCTGTCTACGGTCTAAAGAAAGCAACGAGAGCATGGTACGAGACACTCGCTGAATTTATCGTCTCGTACAGATACAAAAGATGAGTGATTGATCCCACTTTATTTAGAAAAAGCCAATGGTAATCACCATATGCTTGTACAAATATATGTGGATGATATCATATTCGGATCAACTGATCAGGGTTAGTGGATAAATTTGCTAAGCTCATGACCAACAAGTTCAAAATGAGCATGAATAAAGAGATTAACTTCTTTCTAGGACTTCAAGTAAAGCAAATCCCTCAAGGGATATTGATCCATCAGGAGAAATACACCACGAAATTACTGAGGAAATACTCATTGGACAATTGCTCTTCGGCCAAGGTCCCCAAGGCCTTTGGATATAAGATATATGCTGATCCTTCTGGTGAATCAGTGGATCACAAGAATTATAGAGGAATAATTGGCTCATTGATGTATCTCACCGCAAGCCGACCAGACATTGTCTTTGCAACAGGTGTATGCGCAAGGTACCAAGCTGATTAAAAAATGTCACACATGACCGCAGCAAAGCAAATTCTACGATACTTAAAGGGTAGTAAGACTCTTGGTCTTTGGTATCCGACAGGTAATGAGTTCAGCCTACAAGCATTCACTGATGCGGATCATGCTGGATGCAGACTAGATCGAAAAAGCACTTTAGGTGGGTGTCAATTTCTGGGTGGAAGACTTGTCAGCTAGTCATCAAGAAAAAAAAATTGTGTATCATTGTCTACCGCAGAAGCTGAATATGTGGCCGCAGCTAGTTGTTGTTCACAAGTCTTGTGGATGAAAACACAACTTAAGGACTACGGTTATAGAATGTTGTGGATACCAATTTATTGTGATTCTGAAAGTGCTATAGCGATTTCTCACAATCCTATTCACCACTCTAAGACAAAGCATATTGAACTACGATATCACTTCATCAAAGACCACATCCTGAAAGGTAACATTGAACTAATTTTTGTTCATACTCATGAAGAGATTGCTAATGTATTCACAAAGGAACTTGACTCTACAAAACTCAACAGTTTATTACAATATGTTAGGAATGATGAATCCGGAACCACAATTCTTTTGGATTTAATAAGTACCACAGACCATACTTGGTCTTTGTTGCGGTCCCAATTGAACTTACTTATGATAGATAGTTTTGGTATAACATGTGTACCGCAGTATATTCTATGAATCGCAGTATCCCTCTTGTACCCCAACTATATATCATATCTATCTTTCAAGGGTCCTTATTGTTTGTTGTTACTAACTTCTTGTTCAAGTGTTCCTCTTGGTTTCTCTACTGCAGTCATCTAACTATCCATCCACAATGATAAAAGATGCATCTACAATGGAGTCTCAATCTGTAATTACATTGACCAGTTTCTCACTTCATAAATTCTTGAAACTTTGTGTGCTATTTAATGATCCTTCATTAAATAAGAAAACATTCCAAAAAAAACATTCTTGATGTAGCATATCATCGTTTCAGTTCTGCTTTTCAAATAAACCTTGTGTCAGACCTATTTTAGGTATGATGGCAAAAAGAACAGTTTTCCATAAATATTTTTTTTTAAGAAATCCTTTTCTTCTAAACTGTCGCTTCCTATTACCCCAAAACGTCAAATTCGTTACATATTCCTCCTTTATACAACGAATTAACTCCCTCACCACACTTTCTTCAAACGTGGTGGTTTAGGGACTGGCATTTCATTAAATGCAAGTGCTTTTCCAAAATTAAAAAAAATAATATAAATCTTTTAATGATTTGTGGCTGAGATTGCTTTCAAATAAAAAAAACAAATGTTTTGTTTTACCCGACTCAACTTAGGGTAAAATCAAATGAGTTTTAATTCGCCACTATAAAACCCTTTTTTTCTTCCCAAGAAAGGTTTACACTTTCTGAAAACTCTCAAGACGAACTTCATCTTCTTCATCTTCTTGCACTCTGTTTTTCTACAAGTTCTTCAAACATTCTTTTCAAAATGGTAAAATCGGGTGTCTCAAGGAAACAATCCAAAGCATCTAGCTCTGTTCACCCAACTGGTTCAAACTCCAAATCAAGAAACCAAATGCCATCGGTTGCCTCAAGCAATTTTAGGGCAGTGTTTCATGTGAATTCTTCTTACAATGCTCCAATCAAGTTCTTGTCGAATCATCCATTGTTCAGTCCATTTGACGCATTCACCGATGTAGTACCATTTTTGACTCTCTACAAATGTGCTTTCTCTGCATATCGTCCTGTGAACAACCTTCAAGAGGTGCATTTGCATCTAGTGAACGATTCCCTGGTGATTCTAACCAAATAGAAGTTTCTCAATGGCATTAATCTGATGTTGCATCCTTCAACAAAGGTCTTCACTCGAAGCACAACTGATATCCTGTCGGCACTTTACCAAATGGGTTACCAGAAGAAGCTGAAAGGCATAGGCGAATTCAAGAAAAATCAGTTGCCTGCAGTGTGGCAGTTTGTATGCCACTTCGTCATTCACAGTCTGTCTGGCAGGACCGGAGGCACTGATAACACGAGCCTCAAATTGTTTGAGTTAGTATGGAGTATTTTCACTGGCCACGATGTCAACTACGGTTAGATTCTGTGGGATGACTTCTTGCAGTACATCCCTAAGGAGAGTCCAAAAGAACACCCTGCCGTGCTCACATTTGCAAGATTTTGGTCTCTATGCATGTCCGATCTTCATGTTTATGCAGGACTGAGCATGGAAAACAATATTAATCTCTTCATCACCAAAGATCTTAAAAGGTACAATCCTTCTAAAGATCAATCTCTTTTCGGACCCATTAGACGACTACCAGTCCACATTCTGTCCACACTTGGACTTGAAACTCCTGATGTTTCAGATCATATAGAGGCTACAGAAGGTATTGACCCATACCTTCCTACCCCGCCTCTCCCAAGTCATAATATACTCTCCTCAACTGCACCCATCAATCATGGTAGTACTGCAGCTCCATCTTCTACTACTCTATCCAACTTACAAAGGGTCAAGAAGTTAGCATCACCCAACCACGGCCCCCGCAACATCTCTAAGAAACTTGGAACCCCTAAGAAAAAAGTTGGTCCCAAGAAAACTGAACCATAAAAGAAAAGAAAACTAAAACATATTGTGCCATCACATGACGAATCCAATGACAATCAATCTGAATCTTCTTTAAGTGATTGTGATGATGATGCACAACCCATTTCTTTCCTCATGAAACGAAAAACCCAATCCACATACAAAATGTGTGACCAGACTGATTCCGCAGTCTCTCAAAAGGCTCCGCTAGTCCTTGGGGTGGCCGCAAACCCATTCAATGGTGCAAGGATCTGCGGACCCGAGGGACAGAAAGTGTCTCTATTTCACCTAATCATGGAGACTCACCCCCAGCTCAATCCCAAGGGGATGGAACTAGTTCTCGCCCTAAGGTCTCCAGGGCTTCCCGTCTACATTTCTTTTCTCCCAAGGAGTTGAACTCCATCCTTTTGTCTTTCACCCATACAATTCAAACACCTTCCCAACCGCAGGGCACTCCTTCAGCCCTTTCTAGAATTGAGCCGAGGCCAAACTTGACCACGGGTCAAGGAGACCAAGGAAGCTCAGGAAATTCTAGTATGCTTCCATCTTTTCCAGGTGGTTTAGGTACGATGAGCACAATGGTGCAAGGATCCGCGGACCCGACGGACACCTCGGTGTGATTTCAAGGAATTGACGATATTGATCTGAATGACTCCTGGAGTACTTACAAGCCATAAAACAAAGCTGAAGCAAAGAAATATGCCGCTTTCCATTGGGCGTTCCAAGAAAGAAAAGATAGACAAATCAAGCAGCTTCAACAAAAACAGTAGGAGATTCAGTCCGTAGCCAAGTACTGGGCATACACAATTAACAAAGCCCGCACCGTAACCACTATTTTGAAAGAGCAGGAGTGATGTCCAACATGGCTGAGACAGTCTACAACGCTCAAGCCACTCCCAGTGATCAAGGTACTTCATGAATCCTTCCAACTCCCAATGCTCAAACTTCTCAAGATGATAGCACCGCAATCGAAGTAAGCTCTGCACCTACATTCAGACTCGATGACTTTGATCTGAATGAGGTAAATCAGCCTAACCCTTCTGATGATGAATTAATGATATTTGATGAAGAAGAAGCTTTAAGTGGCTCTCAACACTCCACCTCCAAGCCCAAAGAAAAGAAAAAGAAGAAGAAGATTGTTGTCTCAAGGAAAGAGTTTCTGAGTCTACAAGCCAAAGTAGATCAGATTCTTGCTACGGTCAAACCCACTCAACCGCAACCTGAAGACATTCTAGGACCACAGTCCTTAATGGAAAGAATGGAAACTCGTGAACGACTGGCTGTTAAGCACATTTACCTAAAAGTTGAAATGGGGATTCACTCATTGGATACAAGTTACAAGGCTGACCATCAGCAATTCATGGCTACTACGGAGCACCTCATCTCTGAGGTATCTGCTATCAAGGCAGACCTTCAAACTGCCATTGCAAATCAATCTACACACTCAAAGAAGCTGATAGATGAAACTCATACTGCTTATGAGTCTGCCATCTCTGTCCTTCAGTCTACTATCAACAGTCTTCGACGCTCTCGATCTTCAAAATTTCATGGTCCAGAGATCCTTCAACTCACCAAAGAGATTCATCGCTTACTTTTCAACACCAGCATTCCCAACAGTCAGCAACTGGCTAATGCACTTAAAGATCAATTCGACAATGTGTGTGCTAAAGTCGATGGTCTTAAGCAATGGCTTGAGAATCCCCTGCTCTGCATTCCTCAAGAGGGGGAAGTGATGAAGACCATCATTCAAAAAACATCTCTCAACAACATAGAAGCTTACCTGTTTTGAATATATCAATTCCTTTGCCACAACCATCTCCTCACAAGACTCCAAGCCATCAGACTCCACTGCAACAACAGTCGCCACTATAACAGGAAAACATTCAAGATGATGATCCTAAGCGACCGGAGACTCCACTGCACTTCAAAAATTTAGCATCTAACATGTCATCCGAACATTCCGATGACTCTCCCACAACAAAACAGAAGAAAGTAGATTCGAAAGCAGCCAAGCTTGCCGAGCTAATCTGGAGAGAAAGCGGCTTCAACATTACCATGGATGAGTCCTTAGTCAATTCCTGGATCAATCCTCATCGCAGATTGCTAGATGATGACTACACACCCTACCTTACCTTTGCTGAACCCCCATATGATGGATACTAGGATATTCCAATATCCCCCAATGCAAAATACTTCAATGTATTCGAGCAGTTTGACCAAAGCCTACCTGATCACAAGAGACTGCCCATGGAATTCGAAAGACTTAATCGATTCCATTCCTAACATGCTTCCTCAATTGATAAAATATGGTCTAACGATAAACCATCCACAGTCAAAAGCTTCAAAGCCAGAAATTCATGAAAGTTGACTTCATTCAGTACACTCTCACAAGAAGGAATCAGGACTACATCCGCACCCAAGCTGACTTCCCATGCATGAATCCAGAAGAAGTCTTCCTGGTAGCGAGGGTGTTCCAAAACAAATCCAAGAAGTATCCAAAGATGGAGATAGCATTTGAAAGGGATAGCATTTTTCTAAGGGAAACTCTCTGTGACTTTGCAAAAATTGATGCGGATATTCACCTTGTTCTTTCCAAGAAGTTCGATCTACCAACACTTGATCCTACACTGATGCTTACTAAAGGCTATCAAGAAAGATCTCTAGGTGCAACAAACTTCCCAGATCTTGGTGTCATCTTCAAAAAGAAAATCAATGAAACCAAATACTTCATTCCTTTGACTGCCATGAATCTCCTCACAAGGAAACAACTTGAAGTTCGTCGAACCGTAGTTCAAAAGTCAAACATACAACTGACGAAGTCAAGTTCGAAATTCTAAGAAGGATCACCTAGTTGGAGAATGTCAGAAAATTTTGGTGGATTCTAATCAAGTTCCTAAAGCTTCATAACTGAAGAAAACGTTAAAGAGGTCACTTAGGGGGAAATTGTTGAATCGTAAAAGTGACCCTATTAAACTTGACCTACCGCAGTCCCTTGATCATCCGTAGTCATGTCACTTCAGCAACCGCATCTAAAGTCATCATCATCAACAATTTACTATCTAGTTTTCTTAGTTTAGTTTTTTATCTTCTTTTCTTAGATTACTCTCTTTTATCCAGTATGCCTTGCATGGCTACATTTAGATAGATGAACAAGTGTAACCTTTGAGTCTCTATATATAGAACTCAATCTTTCTCAACTGAATACACATCTGATAACACTTCGCATCTTAAAAATCATATTTTGTGTTATTACTCTCATCTCTTTCTTACTCTCCAAGCTCACCATATCATAAATATCATCTCTCTTCGGAGCAAGTTATTCTTGACTTAATCACTAAGTTCGATCTCATTTACTAACTTGGTTTGAGTGCATTCCTTGTTAAGAATCAACTTATGTGTATACTTGATATAACACCTGTTGTCATTTATATTTCCTTACATTTCCGCACCTAAACCTCTAATTATTTAACTCTAACTTATTATTATTGTTAAGCTTTTATGATCCTTTGAGATTAACTATTCCGTAACTATACTTGTTCTAACGTTTGTTCAAGTGTGTCTAAAGTTTTTCTCTCAACACGCGTAACTAACGAAAGATTCATGAAGACATGGGAATGGTGGGCACGTGGCGAAGCAACACATGTCCGTCCTCAGGTGGAGGTAACTCGCATATGCACGACACGCTCCCTTAAAAATACATGGTGCACGTCCTAAAACTTGAAATAAATAGGAGCTCGAGGCCTGCTTTACATTCACACCAATTTCAAAGTACTTCTCTCTCGAGTTCAGAGGGCTCCCCTCTCAAGCAATCTCCAGCCGTTGAGCATTCAGATGCAACGTCCTGAATACGAAAAGCACGCTTCGTGGGTGAGTTCACGACCCCACTATTATTTTTTTCAAAGCTTTTGGGGCGGAGGTGGAATACTTGTCAAATTTAGTGTGGATTATATTATTATATCATATGCCGATATTTTATACATGAGTTGAGATGATTAAAATTTACGGATTATATTATAAACGGTAGTTACTCTGCCAAAATTTCGTAAATAATATTATGTATAGTTGTTACTCAGATCATTTATTCTTATAGTAAGTATATATATATATATATATATATATATATATATATATATATATATATATATATATATATATATATATATATATATATGGTAGGCTTATCCCTGTTGTGGCTTGATCGTCATGGTTGTAGCTAGTAACTTCAGGTGTCAACGTCGAACCCTCTTTATATATATATATATATATATATATATATATATATATATATATATATATATATATATATATATATATATATATATATATATAGACACACACACACACACAAAACTCTCCCGCTCACTTAACATTAACAATTATAGACCGAAGTTTTAACTAAAATCAATTATCTAAGGTGATGAATTGTTGTCTCATTTAACATCTTTTTGTTTAGCCTTTAAAGTATGAAAGGGTTATATAAGAGTTATTGTGTGCGTCTATATATATATATATATATATATATATATATATATATATATATATATATATATATATATATATATATATATATATATATATATATATATATATATATATATATATATATATATAATTCAAATGTGTACGAGTCATAAATAACCTAATCCGTGAAGGTTATTAAATTTTATTTTTAATTTTTTTATCAGTTATTCTTAAATTAATGTGAAACAATTATATAGTAATTTGGAACGAGTTTTGCATTATACATAGGCTAATCAAAATTCATAAATAGATAATATTAAATCGTTATATATTTCCTATCAAAAACCTCTTTAAAAATTAATAATTATATGCAAAAAGTTACAGTTATTAGGTAATTGTTATAGTTATTTAAAAAAAAAGTAAGAATTATCGATTAAGGGGTATAAGTAGATAATAAATAGGGAATAGATAGCTTAACCCACATATTAATACACAAAATCTTAGGCAATAGTATGTCTTCATTGTTTTAGAGTTTTGCCACATACATTAAAAGATTTTGTTAATTCTCGTCCTTTATTATCTAGTTTTTACATATTAAATACATTGTTGCTCTATCCCGTACTTGTCTCCACTATGCTTAGTCATTGCCTTTCTTCTATTTTTTTTGCCACATGTTCTTCCTCCCTCATTTTCCCCTTTAATTTAATATTCTATGTTGTTGTGTTTTCTCCTTCGTTTCACCTCCAATCATGCTCCTCCTTTTTTAATACATTCACTATCATTTTTTTCGTTTCCTATATTACCTTCCGTTTGGGCTTTGTTGTTTGTTGTTGAATTTGAGTATCTGTTTTTTTTGGTTGCGTGTATCGAATTTACCAGGGCCGGCTTTTGTATCGGTTCCGCTGGAACACGTAAATCTCACTAGTTACTTATTTTAGTTGGTGATGCCAACTTTTGCTTCTGGAAGTTTTCCACTGCCTCTAACTTGCAACACCTTTATTCTTTACTCCTTCATAGGTATCTATTTCCATTTGAAGCTGGTGATTTCGTTTTAGGAGCCTATCCTTTTGATTTTCTGATGTATTTAAATGAAATTACAAAATTTTTTGTATCCCTGTTTCGACAACCATCAACACTATTTGTAGAAGAAAATAATTGTGACCTAAGTGGGATAAATTATATTTTGAAACTATTTTTTCTATATGTAGTTTCATTTAAATGGAATAATATATGATATCATATATGTGTTTTGGGTTGCAGATTTCCAAAAACAATAACATTCAGGAATGAAGGACTTATCGAAGGTTTGAACTGAATTTGTCGTCGTATATAACGAGGGCTTTGCCATTTGGCAGATTGAGGCAAGTGGCTTTCTCATATTAAATATTGTCAACACGATGAGGACTCAACGTCCATGCCAATGATGACATCGAAGCTTTTTATAGAGACCGTCATAAGGTCATTTGGGAAAGAACAGTCGTTTAGAGTGAGGATACAACCTATGAATATGTCGTTAGCGCTCTCTTTCTTCCAGATAGCCATTTTGATAGTGAATGTTTCATTTAGTGGTTGTTATTTGTGTTTGAGTAAGTGCTTAAATTTATGGCTAACAAAGCTCATCTCCGCACTATTATCAAATAGTATGCATGCATAAGAGTTATCGAGAAGGAACATACCCGTAACTACTGAGGGGTCTGCTACGGCCTCCTCCTAGCCTAGTTCCAACACTCTTCCAATGTTGCCAGCGTTTCTCTTGTAATGCCCTGTCTCACCACAACCATAACAGGCTTGGCCCATTTCAGCTCCGGGGGTCTGAGCTTTAGGTTGTCTAGGCGCCTTGCAGAAGCGGGTTGTGTGCCCCTTTTTGCTACAGTTAGTACAGTGTACTCTCGACAGGGTCTATTATGGTGGAAGTTACATTTGTTGCATTTCAGGAGGTGCCCAACATATCAACTGGTAGGGTCTTTAGTAATGGGAACAGCAACAGGGATGGTAGCAACATAAATTGCCACTGTTTGCTGTTTCTTCGAGGGCTCTTGAGATGACTGCCCTTTCCTTTTGTTCCAAAATTTCTTCTTGCCACTAGTTTCCTTGGGTTGTTTAGGGGTAACAGTCATAGAGTCCTGTCAATCCCCATGATCTATTAGTGTCTGGATTAAACGCTTTGCGCTATCGAATGTGAGTGGATTGGCAGCTAGGACATTTCCTTGATTTAGGAATGTCAATCCCCATATGTATCTGTCCACCTTCTTACTCTCCGGGGAGACCATCTTGGTACAAAGAAGAACCAGGTCACTGAACCTAGCAATGTAAGCAGTGATATCAGAGCCCTTCATCTTCAGGCTCCAGAGCTCCTGTTCCAATTTTTGCATCTCGCCCCTTATGCAGTACTCCACTAGCATTAGTTTTCTCAAATCATCTCAACTCATAGCATTAGCTATCAGGAGAGTCAGAGACTTGACTTGGCTATTCCAACAAGTGAGGGATCGATCTATGAAAGTGCACGTTGCAAATTTCACCTTGATCGATTCAGGACATGCACAGATTTCCAATAATGATTCGGTCTTATTGAACCAACAGGTCAAGGCAATGATACCTCCAGTTCCATCAAAAGATCAGGGTTTAGCGTTGTTGAAGTACTTGTAGGAGCACTCCTTTGGGTGCCTGTGACTATCTCCTTGATTGAAAGGGTTGGTACCACTACCCGCCCCACTACTACCACTTGCGTGGATTTGCGACATAGCTGCAGCCACGGCGGCTATCACTGCTGCTTGGAAAACAACGGGGTCATACTGAGGAGGTGGCAACGATGGTGGATTTGTTGGAGGGTTACTTTTCTTCCTGTTGGACTTCTTTGGAGGCATCTTTTTCTAAAAAGATTCAAAAGGAATTGACGATAAATCCTCTATAGTAGTCATGAGTCAAGTATTATTGAACAAGATATATCTTAGTCCTAAATGCATCCTAACCTGAATTTATGGTGCTTTATCAGCAATATTTACTAACATAAGCAAGTAATCACAGATTCTTAATTGTGAGAATTGGTAATACTTGTAATGAATCTGTGTAGTGTTATAGTGCCATAAAATATTCCTATAGTATTTTAACTTTATGTTTGGTTCTAGAGTTTCTCTTTGTATATAGCGTTGGTAAGTTTTAGACTTGTCGCAACACCGCAGTCATTCCCAAACACATGATGATCGTGTCTCGAATAAATATAGTTGATCAGGTTATATTTATTCCAAATATGATTACATAACTATCCCGGTTTAACTGTAGTGGCCAACTTATCTGAAATACTATTATATAGTTCTTACTGTGATACTATTTCTAGTGTGTATGTTGTGACATCCCCATTTTCACGGCCAGAAAAGACCGATTTTGTTTATTCTTTATAAAAATCAAAGTATCTCTTTTAATAAAAATGTTGCGGAATTTGTTTCCAGAAAAACATGATAATCGCTTTATCAAAGCATTTCTAAAGAAATATATTTTTATTCACTTTTAAAACATTTGGGATGTCATCATGAATACAGAAACATAAACATAAACAGAACTTACATTTATTTACACTAGTGATCTACATCTCTTTTAAATATCTCAGTGTAATGTGACTTCATATCAACACCTGTGATATAAATAAACTGAGTGGGTCAGGTTGGGACACCTGGTGAGTACATAGGGTTTTCAACCCACAAGAATATAATTATTATGTTTAAACAATCAAACAATCAACCCAATTACCCATCCCCATTATCTTCTTTATTCTTAAGGATCTACCCTAAGAATCAGCTATTTCTCATTCATTAATTCCTAAGAATCATCCTAAGGAAAGAACATGAAGTCCATTGCTGTCAATGACACATTGTTCAAGCGCAGCTGATAATATTATCACTTAGGCGCAGCTGCCAGAATTGGGGCATTTTCTATGAGGCACTTCTGCCGGTATTGACCTTTAAACGCTACCGTCATGGTCATAAGGCTCCCTATTAGGCGCAGCTGCCGATACTGTCCTTAGAGCGCAGCTGCTAGGACGTTTACCGTAGATCTAAATCATCTACTGGTTGTAGCGCAGCTACCAGTGCTCATCTATAGGGTACTAGGTCCACTGCTGCCAATGTATACCTATATGTCACTAGGTCCGTACAACTAATGTTCCTCTATTTCAGCTTTTATCCCTCATCATTCATCTACCCATGTTTTACCCAACATATTTTGTAGATATAAAATACTTTATACGGCTTACATCATTTAAAACATGTATAAAAATCTTTCATTAGCATAGACAGCAAGTATATAGACAATATGCACACATAGCATGTAATTTATATTAAATACTTCATATCTATGTGTAAGATGAAAGGGACCATGCACTCACTTGGTGAGGTGGTGACTCATCACTCGGACAGCGCTTTGATACTCTCAAAACAATTTTCCTTCCATAAAACCTAATACTAATACCACTAGGGTTTAGTCTAATGATAACCACGACAAATTAATAGTCTGACTATTATTACTATTATATAAGCGTTAAATAACACTCAATATAACTCATAATAATAGCCCAAATAATTATTTTAGGGACCTAATAAAATTACTATAATTATTTGAAAGCTATATTAAAAATTGCGTAAGCGTAGCTCACTTACAACGGATTTTAAAGAAAATTAGGCTTTGCTCGGAGCAGCGTTTCCGAAATCAAAAGACCCTTTTTTTCTCGGGACTCCGGGAGCATCGGGGCTTCCTTCGGGTGCTAGGGGTTCACCTACACTTAGGGGAGGGTTAAAACCCTTCGATAGAGAAGCTACTGAGAGAAAGAATGAAGAAATGAGTGAGAAATCCGGAACATTTTGCATGGTATTTATAGGCGCCTGACTTCGGACTATGCTGGGCGTAACTCCGGATAGGGTTGCAAGCTCGCGCCAGCTGGCTCGCACTTCGGACTCGAATGGATAAGAACCGAGGTATGTTGGGCGTAACAACCTCGGATGCAGGGCGTAAGGCGAAGCGAGGCGACGTGGCGTGATCCGAAGGGTGCTCTGCGATCAGCGATGGACGGCTGCGATGAGGCCACGTCATCCATCTCGCATCAGATTTTGCAATTTGCACACTTGACTTTAAAAACTCGTAACTTTCACGTACAAGCTCCGTTTTCGACGTTCTTTATATCCACGCGAAGGCGCGAACGTACTCTACAAATTTCGTTTAGACTTCGTTGGCTAATTTTGAATTTATTTTAAAAGTTATATTGTTTTACAACCTGAGACACGATTGGTCCGTTAAAAATTCATAACTTCTTCATCCGACGTCCGTTTTCGTCTGTCTTTTTATCGTTACGCTACTATTAATGAGATCTTCGATTCTTGTTTAGGTTGTGTCGGCTAAAAAACGCTCGATCTAATATTCGAATTTCGGGTTGTACACTGCTAAGCCGAAACTTCGAAAAATCATAACTTCCTCATACTAAGTCAGATTTGGGCATTCTTTTTATGGATGCTCTCAGTTTAACGTATTCTACGACTTTCGTATAGATCGCTATGGCTAAATCTTGCTCTATCTAAAATTCATTGTTTACGCTTCCCAGTGTCGTGCCGGTTCCGTCGCGAAACTTCGACGGGTCATAACTTCTTCGTTATAACTCGGATTTCGGTGTTCTTTATATGTACAGAAACCTTGTAACATATACTAAAACTTTGTTAAGATTATTTATTCTAAATAATCTTTTGTCGAAAAGTCATTTTCGACCCTTATTATCTCTAAATTGACTAGCCCGGATCTACGGGCGTTACAATTATCTCCCACTTAGGATGATTACGTCCCAGAATCATCAACGAAATAGAGCTCACATGATGACTCCATACGCTATCTCTTCATCCTAAGTAATAACCGTAACATTCATGTTTCTTTGAATGAGTATCTAACTCTTGGACTCCTTGACTGTAGGCGGTGCTCGATCTTGCACTTGCTCCCTATCTCACGTTAGACTCCAAATTATGACCTTCAAGTCACAATCTCGATCCTCACTGGATACGAACTTAGGATAAGTTCTTTTATTACCACAAGGGAACGGTGTGTCATATTCTAATAACCTATCATTATGTGTTGCAACACTTAGACTTAGGTCTTTTAGAGTCTTCCAGAACAGACTATACTTTCGTTCATGTTTTAATCTCATCTTAAAAGGTAGAATTTCTAGCTACAAGCAACTACTGTGATACCTCTATCGATCGCTTTGATTTTCTTTTACTTCAAGCTTTTAGCTTAAGTCAGATGCTACATCGGACTTGGTTCTCTGAACTATTTAACATACTTATCGTAGTCGGACTCAATTAGATATGACCGTTAGGGTTGGTATAACAATCACCTTCTTAGTCATTACCGAAACGATGGTAATGATATTCTTGAATAAAACGGTACCATTTACTAGTTTCTTGGTAACCTTGTGACCTTCCCTGATCCAAGTGCAAGTCCTGTGCTTCCGGTAGTATAGGCCTCTACTACCTTTCACACCTACTCATACTCGTCCCAAGTATTGTCCCGTAGTTTCCCAAGTCACCATACAAGAAAATCACATAACAACTTAACACATCAAATATCAAAATGAAGGTTTTATATTATTCCTTGAAATGGTTACATAGGTGTTCAAGTTCACCCTCGACTATGCCTCAAACAGGCTACATCACGTGGTACTATCTACACGACTACTTCATAACTCGTTCTCTTGTTGTCAAGCCTTCACTCCTGAATCCTTGCATTGTCATCTGTTTCGTCAAGGATCATTTGAAATGCTCTCGCCTTTGGCTTTGGCGGCACATTTGGCTTTGTAGCCCCCTCTCTCTTTAAGCAGTCTTGCTTGAGGTGCCCTTCCTCGTTACATCCGTAACACACCCTTTTGTTGAATGTACACTCATTGGCATAGTGCCCATGCTTCCCACACTTGAAACAAGTCACCTCCTCATCGCATTTTCCAATGTGTTTCTTTTTTCACTTTTTGCACCATCTTTCTTCACTTCCTCCTCCTCTAAACTTCCTTGTATTGGAATTTCTCTTCTCATCGGGCCTTGCCGATCCTTCGAATTTCCTCTTTTCGCCAACCTCAACCTTGCAGGAAGCTATTCCCTTAATCATATGTGACATCCCCTAATTTCTCGGCCAGAAAAGACCGATTTAATTAATGCTTTTTAAAATAAAATCAGAGAAATCTTTTTAAAAGATGTTGCGGAATTGGTCCCCAAACAAAATATGATAAAAGTTTATCAAAACCCTTCATTAAGAAGGTATATGTTTTCCATATATATATATCAAAACCTCGGGATGTCATGTTCCGATACAGATCCAAAAGAATAAACAAGACATTATAAGCCTTTCAACAGTTATTTACAACTACTGGCCTATAATCCAAAAATCTCTCGTTGTCCTCCAACTATGTTCGGGGTCCACTACTTGTAACATAAAAAGCTGAGTGGGTTAGGCTTGGGAGCCTGGTGAGCATATAGGGTTTTCAACCCACAATAATAATAAACTTACTAAGTTCATCAATCAACAATAACCCTGATTACCCGTTCCCGTTATCCTTACTTTATGTCCCTAAACACTTGTCACAAGGGACCTAGCCTAAAGAATATCATCGGGATGGACACTACTGCTAAGGGGTTTCCCCAGCCATACATGTCCTAAAGGCAACCATGAGGGGGATGGAGTACAGCGAATGAACACTCTTAGTTCATTAACACCTACAGGTTGCGGACCTGCTAATGTTTCCCACTGGACTGTCTAGAAAGTCTATGGTCGTCATCCAAACTCCGCTAGATGACTGGATATCAAAACACATCGAGGCCTCTCATCAATTTTATTTTATCACACATCACAATCTACCCATGTTCTACCCAACATATTTGTAGATAAAAATACTTATACAGTTTAAAACTTGTATAAAACATCAACACAACAATCACCTCAAATAAATAATTAATATATTTACACATACCACGTATTATAAGGTAAATACTTCATATCTATGTGTAAAATGAAAGTGACTATACACTCACATGATTTGATGATAATCGGGCAGCAATTCGTTTCCTAAAACGATCGTTTCTAATAAAACCGGGAGTTTTATTGAGAAACCGGGCTTTGTAAAAGTCGGGCTTCGAAACCGACAAGATAAATTTTCCAGGCTTCTCGGGCACTTCGTGGGGTATTCCGGGCTTTACAATCGATACCGGGGCTTTGCGGGATGTTAATATGAAGAAAATATGGATTTAGGGGCTAAATATGGCAAAATTCCAAAAATACCCGGGAGGTCTCGCACCCTCCTATTTATAGGGGGAAGCTTCTGATCGGACGGTCAGGAGTCTTCTGATCCGACGGCTGAGAAGGCTCGCAGAGGGGGAGGCTCGTATAAGGGCTGCGCGTGCGAAGGGCTCTCTGGCGACTTGTGATTGGACCGAGGTCTTGGGTCCGAAGTAGGGGGTTCGTGGCGCCTGCCAGGGTTCGGACTCATGAGTCACTACATACGCGTCGGATGCGAGGCTCGCCGCCGAGGCTTCTACGTGTAGTCAGCGGATTGGACCGCAGTTCGGACTCAGAAGGAAATGACACGCCTCGCCAGGTGGCTTCGGTGACTCAGCAGGTTCCGGATACGTGGCACATGCGAAGCGAGGACACGTGGCACTTCCGGGTGAAGCCTATTTATGCGAAATTTCTCGAATTTTGTGCCAAAATCTTCTAAAATTCATAACTTTCGCATACGAGCTCCGTTTTTGACGTTCTTTAGATGCACGCGTAGCTAAAATTATGATCTACAACTTCCGTTTGGACTTCGTCAGCTAATTTTGAATTTAAATTTTATATTATTATTTTTAACAGACCGGGACAGGAAATCCGTTAAAAATTCATAACTTCTTCATCTGACGTCCGTTTTCGTCAGACTTTTTACCATTGTGCTCCTAATGACGAGACCTTCAATTCTCGTTTAGGTTGTGTCGGCTAAAAATTGCTCGATCTAAAATTCGAGTTTTTAGCTGTCTACTGCTACGCTGAAACTTCGAAAAATCATAACTTCCTCATACGAAGTCAGATTTGGGCGTTCTTTTTATCAAACTTCTCGGTTTAACGAATACTACAACTTTCGTTTAGATTACTAAGGCTGAAAAGTAGTTTATCAAAAACTCACTATTTACAACATTCAGCACCGTGCCGGTTTTGTCGCGAAACTTCGACAGGTCATAACTTCTTCGTTATAACTCGGATTTTGGTATTCTTTATATCCCCGAAATCCTTGTTTCGACCACTACAACTTTATGTAAAGATATCGGGCTTATCTCACACTTTAATTTTGACGCTTATTTTTATTCTTAATTAATTATGCCCTAATAATTAAGCATAAAACACATAATTCACGAACATAACTCCTTTCCATTTCTTCAAAATGAGTTACAATTCTCTCCCCCTTAGGATGATTCCGTCCCCGGAATCACATATCACCAAACAACTGCAGGTAGCGACTCATCATGTCACTCTCCGTTTCCCAAGTGAGATTTGGTCCATTCGTATGTTTCCAGCGCACAAGCAGTAAATCGACCATCTTGCGTCGTAACTTCATAGTCTTACGGTCAACGATTGCCTCAGGTTCTTCGATCAACCTCTTGTTTTCATCCAACCTTAACTCAGAAATCGGAATTATGTCAGGCACATCTCCTGTGAACTTTCTCAAGTAACACACATGAAAGGTGTTATGAATACCTTCCAATTCTTCCGGTAACTCTAGCTTGTAAGCTTGATTCCCGATCCTCTGAAGAACTTTAAATGGTCCAATAAACCTTGGACTCAACTTCCCTCATTTCCCAAATCTTATAAGTCCCTTCCACGGCGAGACTTTAAGTAAAACCGAATCTCCAACATCGAAGGATATCGGTTGTCTTTTCTTGTCAGCATAACTCTTTTGTCGATCTTGAGCAACTAACATCCTTTCCCTTATCACTTTCAACTTTTCAGCAGTCTCATGGACTATTTCAGGTCCCATAAACTGCTTTTCCCCAGCTTCCAGCCAACATGATGGCGTTCGACACTTCTCCCCATACAAAGCGTGATAAGGTGCCATCTTAATGCTTGAGTGGAAACTATTATTATAGGAGAATTCTACTAAAGGTAAGTGTTCATCCCAGTTACCTTGGAATTCTAGGGTACATGCTCTCAGCATATCCTCCAATGTTTGAATCCTTCGCTCGCTCTGACCATCGGTTTGCGGATGGTAAGCTGTACTCAAACATAACTTGGTACCCAATTCCTCTTGTAGACTCCTCCAAAATCTCGAGGTAAAATGGCTATCACGATCGGACACAATCGTTAATGGAACACCGTGAAGCCTCACAATTTCCTTCACGTAAGAATTCGCAAGTTTATCCATAGACCACTTCTCTTTGGCTGCTATGAAATGCGCACTCTTAGTGAAGCGATCAACGACCACCCAAATCATGTCGTGACTGTTTCTTGTTCTGGGCAGTTTAGTCACAAAATCCATGGTGATGTCTTCCCATTTACCCATGGGTACGGGTAAAGGTTCTAAACTCCGATATGATTTCTGATGTTGTGTCTTAACCCTAGCACAAGTTACACACTCGGCCACATACTTAGCAACATCGAGCTTCATCGTCGGCCACCAATAATAGGGTTTTAGATCCCTATACATTTTTGTACTGCCGGGATGAATCGAGTACATGGTCTTGTGAGCTTCTTTCATCAGAAGATCTCTTATTCCGCCTGTCTTAGGTACCCAAATTCTATCTTGAAATACCTTCAACCCTTGGTTGTTTGTACCGAACACTAACGTTTTGCCTAAACGTTCTTCCTTTCGGTCATTTTTCTCTAAAGCTTCCTCTTGAGCTTTCTTTATACTTTCCACAATTGTCGAGACAACTTCAATTCTCAACGCTCTTGGCCTTTTCTTTTCAAGGTTTACCTTCCGAATGAGAGCATTAGCAACCACATTTGCTTTACCAGGGTGGTAAAGTATCTCACAGTCGTAGTCCTTGAGTAACTCTAGCCAGCGTCGTTACCTCATGTTCAATTCCTTCTGATTAAAGAGATATTGGAGACTCTTATGATCAGTGAAAAGTTTACACTTTGTGCTATAAAGATAATGCATCCATATCTTCAAGGCAAATACTACCGCTGCCAACTCCAAATCATGAGTGGGGTAGTTCTTTTCATGTTCCTTCAATTGCCTCGATGCATACGCGATCACTTTATCCCTTTGGGTCAGAACACAACCTAACCCAACTCCGGATGCATCGCTATAAACTGCAAAGTCATCAACTCCTTCAGGCAATGAAAGAATCGTTGCTTCACACAATCTCTTCTTCAACTGCTCAAAGGCTTCCTTATGCTTCTCATTCCAAGCATAGGTGGCTCCTTTGTGGGTCAAAGCTGTTAATGGAGTAGCAATTGAAGAAAAGCCTTGGATAAACCTTCGGTAATATCCAGCTAATCCTAAAAAGCTTCGAATCTCCGTAGGACTTTTTGGTTGTTCCCACTTCATTACAGCTTCAATCTTTGCTGGGTCAACCAATATTCCTTCTTGGTTAACCACATGACCTAAAAATTGGACTTCTTGAATCCAAAATTCACACTTGGAGAACTTTGCATACAGCTTCTCCTTTTTCAGGACTTCTAGCACTTCACACAGATGCTTTTCATGCTCCTGCTTGCTTTTCGAATAAATCAAGATATCATCTATGAATACTATCACGGATTTATCTAAGAATGGTTTACAAACCCTATTCATCAAATCCATGACAGCTGCTAGGGCATTGGTTAGTCCGAACGACATAACCAAAAATTCATAGTGTCCATATCTCGTTCTAAAAGCAGTCTTTTCGATATCCTGCTCTCTCACCTTTAGTTGATGGTATCCCGACCTAAGATTGATCTTCGAGAAATACCTCGAACCCTGCAACCGGTTGAACAAGTCATCGATCCTTGGCAACGGGTACTTGTTCTTTATCGTCACTTTGTTCAGCTCTCTGTAATCGATGCACATTCTCATGCTTCCGTCTTTCTTCTTTACAAATAACACAGGGGCTCCCCAGGGTGATGAACTAGGTCGAATGAAACCTTTGTCCAATAACTCTTGAAGTTGTGTCATAAGTTCTTTCATTTCAGTTGGCGCTAATCGATAAGGTGCTTTCGCTATCGGCGTCGTTCCTGGTAACAAGTCGATACGAAATTCTACTTGTCGATCAGGGGGCAATCCGGGAAGATCTTCGGGAAAGACTTCCGGATAATCACACACCACCGGAATATTCTGCACTTCCTTCTTTTCCATCTTGGCATCGATCACGAACGCTAGATATGATGTACATCCCTTGGCCAAACACTTTCTGGCTTTCATTAGGAAAATGATTCCAGAGTTTACTATGTGTTTGTCTCCGTACACCATAAACGACTCTTTCCCTGGCGGGTTTACTTTTACTATCTTCTTTCTACATAGTATTTCTGCATCATTGGCGCTAAGTCAATCCATTCCTAAAACTATGTCGAATCCATTTAACTCGATAGGCAATAATTCCTCTTGGAACTTATTCCCATCCAAGTCAATGAGGATGTTTTTCATACGATGGCTAACAGGTACAAACTTGCCACTAGCAATCTCAACTATTATAGCATTAACTAGCATATCTACAGGCAAAGCTAGCTTTCTACCAAATTCATGCGATATAAAGGAGTAATTGGCTCCAGAATCAAACAAAATTTGGGTAGGCAATTCGTTTACGAGAAAGGTAGCTGAAGTGACATCGGCTTCTTCTTTTGCAGCTTCAAGTGTCATCTGAAAGGCTCTCGCCTTCGGCTTTGGTGGTAGATTGGGCTTTGCGGCATCCTTCCTCTTTGGACAGTCTTTAAGAACATGCCCTACTTCATGGCACTCAAAACATATCCTCTTGTCGGACGGACACACGTTGGCATAATGCCCAGTCTTTCCACATTTGAAGCAAGTCACCTCCTCACTACATTTCCTAGAGTGCTTTCTCTTGCACTTCTGACACCATTTCACTTCACCTCCTCCTCTTCCAAACTTCTTGGACTTAGAAAATTTGCTTTTCTTGTTGGAACCCGAAGTTCCTTCAAATTTTCTCTTTTCACCAACTTTTGCCCTCTCCAGACCCTTCTCCTTGATTTGAACCTCGACATTCTTAGCAGCCCAGATGGCGGCTTTCAAAGTGGTTGCTTGCTTAACCATCGGACCAAAGTCCGCTGGTAATCCGAGGGCAAACTTGTTGACCTTAGAGAGTTCAGTTGGAACTAGATGAGGAACTAGCTTCATCTTTTCCATAAAACTAGCAGCGTATTCAGTAACGCTCATCTTTCCTTTCTTTAAATTCTGAAACTCATTGTTGATTTCCAGAAGATCCTGCTCAGAGCAGTACTGCAATTTCAGTTGTACCACAAATTCTTCCCAAGACATCTTACTAGCCTCACCCTTGGGCATCGAATCAGCTAGTAACTTCCACCAGCTCAACACACCAGACTTTAACAGAGGAATTGCAAGTGCGGTCTTTTGTTTGTTGCTGCACTCGCAACTTTCAAACATCGTCTCCATTTCGGAGATCCAATTCATGACTTCCACCGGTGTCGGACTCCCAGATAGACACGGCGGTTTGGATGCCATGAAATCTTTGTATTTGCATCCGCGTCCATCAGCTCCTCCATCCTGGTTGTTTTGTCTAACTATCGGTGGGTTGGCTTGACCAAGAGTCCCACTGTAGTTCCCTCCTACTGATTGCCCTTCATTCAATACGGGCTGTTCAACAGGCATTGTAGTCTCTTCCCTATGTTGTTGTAGTAATCGCCTTGTCTCCTCCATTTGGCGATCTAACATCATTTGCATCATTGCTTGTACCCCAGCCATCGTCATTGGCTCAGGTGCAGCTCCTACAACAGGTGCTTGCTCAACTACTTTAGGTTGAGGCTGTTGATCCCTGTTTCCATTTGCATTTGCAGCTCCACTACGAGTTATGGCCATTACAATCTATATAACGAATAAGGAGAATTTAGGTCTTTATCCTTGTTAGACATGTTAATTCCCTTATCACTCCGAAACGTTTACATGTTAGTTCTAATATCGTAATCATACGCTTAGAATCCTACACACATAAGGTTTCCAGATCCGGTCGGCAACAGACCATAGATCCGAACAAATAATGGCACACATGGCAAACACATAGCATTTAGCACATAAGGGCATTTTAGGCATCTTCCCTAAAATAAACTAGTGCTCGTGTCTAAAATATGGTAGACACTCATCTCACAATCATCACTTAGCATTCTAAGTTCAAGTCTAGAAATTCTACAATTTCTTAGTTCGCTTAAACTAACGCTCTGATACCAACTGTGACATCCCCTAATTTCTCGGCCAGAAAAGACCGATTTAATTTATGCTTTCTAAAATAAAATCAGAGAAATCTTTTTAAAAGATGTTGCGGAATTGGTCCCCAAACAAAATATGATAAAAGTTTATCAAAACCCTTCATTAAGAAGGTATATGTTTTCCATATATATATCAAAACCTTGGGATGTCATGTTCCGATACAGATCCAAAAGCATAAACAAGACATTATAAGCCTTTTAACAGTTATTTACAACTACTGGCCTATAATCAAAAAATCTCTCGTTGTCCTCCGACTATGCTCGGGGTCCACTACCTGTAACATAAAAAGCTGAGTGGGTCAGGCTTGGGAGCCTGGTGAGCATATAGGGTTTTCAACCCACAATAATAATAAACTTACTAAGTTCATCAATCAACAATAACCCTGATTACCCGTTCCCGTTATCCTCACTTTATGTCCCTAAACACTTGTCACAAGGGACCTAGCCTAAAGAATATCATCAGGATGGACACTACTGCTAAGGGGTTTCCTCAGCCATACATGTCCTAAAGGCAACCATGAGGGGGATAGAGTACAGCGAATGAACACTCTTAGTTCATTAACACCTACATGTTGCGAACCTGCTAATGTTTCCCACTGGACTGTCTAGAAAGTTTGTGGTCGTCATCCAAACTCCGCTAGATGACTGGATATCAAAACACATCGAGGCCTCTCATCAATTTTATTTTATCACACATCACAATCTACCCATGTTCTACCCAACATATTTGTAGATAAAAATATTTATACAGTTTAAAACTTGTATAAAACATCAACACAACAATCACCTCAAATAAATAATTAATATATTTACACATAGCACGTATTATAAGGTAAATACTTCATATCTATGTGTAAAATGAAAGTGACTATACACTCACATGATTTGATGATAATCAGGCAGCAATTCGTTTCCTAAAACGATCGTTTCTAATAAAACCGGGAGTTTTATTGAGAAACCGGGCTTTGTAAAAGTCGGGCTTCGAAACCGAAAAGATAAATTTTCCGGGCTTCTCGGGCACTTCGTGGGGTATTCCTGGCTTTACAATCGATACCGGGGCTTTGCGGGATGTTAATATGAAGAAAATATGGGTTTAGGGGCTAAATATGGCAAAATTCCAAAAATACCCGAGAGGTCTCGCACCCTCCTATTTATAGGGGGAAGCTTCTGATCGGACGGTCAGGAGTCTTCTGATCCGACGGCTGAGAAGGCTCGCAGAGGGGGAGGCTTGCATGAGGGCTGCGCGTGCGAAGGGCTCTCTGGCGGCTTGTGATTGGACCGAGGTCTAGGGTCCGAAGTAGGGGGTTTGTGGCGCCTGCGAGGGTTCGGACTCATGAGTCACTACATACGCGTCGGATGCGAGGCTCGCCACCGAAGCTTCTTTGTGTAGTCAGCGGATTGGACCGCAGTTCGGACTCGGAAGGAAATGACACGCCTCGCCAGGTGGCTTCGGTGACTCAGCAGGTTCCGGATACGTGGCACATGCGAAGCGAGGACACGTGGCACTTCCGGGTGAAGCCTATTTATGCGAAATTTCTCGAATTTTGTGCCAAAATCTTCTAAAATTCATAACTTTCGCATACGAGCTCTGTTTTTGACGTTCTTTATATGCATGCGTAGCTAAAATTACGATCTACAACATCCGTTTAGACTTCGTCGGCTACTTTTGACTTTAAATTTTATATTATTATTTTTAACAGACCGGGACAGGAAATCCGTTAAAAATTCATAACTTCTTCATCCGACGTCCGTTTTCGTCAGACTTTTTACCGTTGTGCTCCTAATGACGAGACCTTCAATTCTCGTTTAGGTTGTGTTGGCTAAAAATTGCTCGATCTAAAATTTGAGTTTTTAGCTGTCTACTGCTACGCTGAAACTTCGAAAAATCATAACTTCCTCATACGAAGTCAGATTTGGGCATTCTTTTTATCGAACTTCTCGGTTTAACGAATACTACAACTTTCGTTTAGATTACTAAGGCTAAAAAGTAGTTTATCAAAAACTCACTTTTTACGACATTCAGCACCGTGCCGGTTTTTGTCGCGAAACTTCGACAGGTCATAACTTCTTCGTTATAACTCGGATTTTGGTATTCTTTATATCCCTGAAATCCTTGTTTCGACCACTACAAATTTATGTAAAGATATCGGGCTTATCTCACACTTTAATTTTGACGCTTATTTTTATTCTTAATTAATTAAGCCCTAATAATTAAGCATAAAACACATAATTCACATAATATTCACATAACTCCTTTCCATTTCTTCAATATGAGTTACAAAGGTTAACCTAGACTATCAACTCAATATAAATGCCTAGGCTAGAAACACGAGTGTTACATCATATCCTCCACGGATTTGGCAGCCCAGATAGCTGCTTCCAGAGTAGGTGCCTGACGCACTGGCACCGCGTACTCCCATGGAAGTCCTTTCGCGTAATTTTCAATTTTTTTCAGCTCATCCGGAACAAGATGTAAGGCGAACTCCATCTTTTCTTTGAAGTTGTTGGTGGATTCATCAATAGACATGCTCCCTTTCTTCAAGGTAAGGAATTGGTTTTCTAGCTCGAGCAGATTTTGGGCTGAGCAGTACTTACGTTTAAATTGCACCTAAAATTCTGCCCACGTCAGTTGCAGGGACTCGTTGGGGCTTAGAGTCTTTACCAGAGTGTTCCACTAACGAACCGCGCCTCCTCTGAACTGGCGTACCGCAAACGTGGTTTGTAGTTTGCCTCTCCAACCACACATCATGAAAACTAACTCCATCTCCGAGATCCAATCCATCACCCCGATTGGATCTTCCTTTCCAGTGAAAGTCGACAGCTTGAAAGTCAGAAAATCCTTGTACTTGCATCCATTCCTCTCGACTCGGTCATCTTGGTTGTTTTGTCGAACTATCGGTGGGTTGACTTGACCAACAGTTCCACTGTAGTTCCCCTCCCCAGTCTGCCCTTCGTTCAACTCGGGCTCTTCGATCTGTATGGTCGCTTCCTCTCGATTTTGTTGGAGCAAACGTCTGGTTTCCTCCATTTGACGATCCAACATCACCTGGATCATCGCTTGTACTCCGGCCATCGTTATTGGCTCAGCAGCGGCCACTACAACCGGTATTTGTTCAATCATTGGGGGTTGATCTCGGTTTCCATTTGCATTCACGTTTCCGCTACGGGTCCTTACTATCTTGATCTATACACCAAATAAGGTAAATCTAGATCCTTATTTAGGATTGACGTTTAAATCATCCTTATCACTCCGAAACGTTTATATGCTATTTCTAATATCGTAGTTAAACGCTTAGAATCCTAAACACATAAGGTTTCCAGATCCGATCGGCAATAGACCATAGATCCGAACAAATAACAGCATATGTAACTCCTGTGTTTCTGGGCTTGTCATTAATAGCAATGTAATAGTCTAGGTTAACCTTTGTAACCCATTTTGAAATAATAAGAATGTATTATTTGAATATTATGTGTTTTATGCTTAATTGCTTAATTATGTGGCTTAAATGAATTAAGAATAAAATAAGCATCAAAATTTAAGTGTGAGATAAGCTGATATCTATGTATAAAGTTGTAGTAGTTGAAACGAGGTTTCCGAATATATAAAGAATGTCGAAATCCGAGTTATAACGAAGAAGTGATGATTTGTCGAAGTTTCGCGACAGAACCGGCAACGCTGAATGACGTAAAAAGTGAAATTTACATTAGAGTGATATTTAGCTTTAGTGATCTAAACGAAAGTCGTAGAGTTCATTAAACCGAGAGTGTGCATAAAGAGAACGCTCAAATCTGACTTCGTATGAGAAAGTTATGATTTTTCTAAGTTTCGACTTAGCTATATGCAGCCCGAATACTCGATTCGAGATCGAGTGATTTTTGGTCTAAACAATCTAAACGAGAATCGTAGATCTCGTTAATAGTAGCAAAGCGATAAAAAGATAGGCGAAAACGGACGTCGGATGAAGAAGTTATGAATTTATAACGAAGTTTTCCTTTCCCGGCCTACTAAAAATAAATAATAAAAATAAAATCAAAATTAGCCGACGGAGTTTAAACAAAAGTTGTAGAGCGTAGTCTCACCTATGCGTGGATATAAAGAACGTCGAAAACAGAGTTTGTATGAAGAAGATATGAATTTTTGAAGTTTATTAAATAATTAATATATAAATTTAATTATTAAATCCGATATTATCCGAAGGGGAGTCACTGGACTTATCCGGGTTACGCCCAGCGTAAGGCTGTATGCCTAGCGTACAGTGATGCACGACGACCCTCGCACTCGAGTTCTTCGTATACGTAAGCAGTGACAATTTCGTAGGAGTACGCCCCGCGTAAAGCAGTACGCCCAACATACTGCGAGGCCTTAGCCTCCTATAAAAGGGCATGCGGGGGCAGCCTAATTATTTTGCCAATTTCTTACCATCTCTCTAGTTTTTACCTCGATTTGCGTGCCAAGTATACCCCGAAGCCCCGATATTATTCCCGAGCCCCGAAGCAAGTTCCGAAGCCCCGAAGATCCCAAGAAGTAAGATTCCTGAGCCGAAGCTCTGCCCACGAGGAGCCCGGTTTTTGTGAAGATCTTCCAGATCTACTGAAGAATACTACTTCTGCAAGTCGTAGTGTTGTCTGATCATCTTCTGATCAACTGAGTGTGTAGTTACTTTCTTCTAACGCATAATTATGAAGTATTTTATAAGAAATACGTGTTATGTGTATAATTTTGTTGTTATGTATGTTCACTTTCTTCTATCTCATAGATCTGATCGTGTTATGTGGGTGTGCCTCATCTGTTATGTGGAATATGTATTGAATGAGAATTCTATACAGGTTTTAAACTATGTATAAAAATATATATTTTTATCTACTAATATGTTGGGTAGAACATGGGTAGATAGTTGATGTGTGATAAACAGATGAGAGGCCTCGATGTTGTTGTTGTTGATCTAGTTATTCAGCGGAGTATGGATAACGACCACAGACTCTTTCTAGACAGTCCTGTGGAACGCTAGCAGGTTCATAACTTATAGGTGTTGTGAACGATATGTTCACTGATGTACTCTATCCCCCTCATGGTTGCCTTTAGGATATCTATTGTTGAGGAAACCCCTTAGCAGTAATGTCCGTCCCGATGAAAATCCTAGATTAGGTCCCTTGAGATAGATGCTGTTTTAGGGACATAAAGTGAGGATAACGGGAACGGGTAAGCGGGTTATTGTTGGTTGGTGAAATTAAATATAATTATTTATTGTGGGTTGAAAACCCTATATGCTCACCAGGCTCCCAAGCCTGACCCAATCAGTTTTATTTGTATTACAGGAAGTGGCGCAAGGGCATAAGATGGATGAATCATCGAGTTGTTTTGTTTACAAGTCTGTATATGTATATATTTGTTGAATGACTTGTAATGTTATCGTTTATGCTTTATGGTCTGTATCTGAACATGACATCCCGAGTTTTGATTATATAATGAGAATGTATCTCTTGATGAAATGCTTTGATAAATATTATTTTATCATATTTTGTTTTGGGAACAAATTCCGCAACAAATCAAAAGGATTTACTCTGAAATAATTTTAAAAAGCATAAATGAAATCGGTCTTTTCTGGCCGTGATTTTGGGGATGTCACAGCATATCAGGCACAAACATTTAGCACATAAAAACATTTTAGGCACAATTCCTAAAATAAGCTAGTGCTTGTGTCTATTCAGGTGTATTACCTAAGACACACTTCTCACCATCATTGCTTAGCATTCTAAGTTTAAGTCTAGAAATAAATACATACTCCTAGTTCGCTTAAACTAATGCTCTAATACCAACTATGACATCCCCATTTTCACAGCCAGAAAAGACCAATTTTGTTAATGCTTTATAAAAATTAGAGTATCTCTTTCAATAAAAATGTTGCGGAATTTGTTTCCAGAAAAACATGATAATCACTTTATCAAAGCATTTCTACAGAAATATATTTTTATTCAGTATTAAAACATTTGGGATGTCATCGTCAATACAGAAACATAAACATAAACATAACTTACATTCATTTACACTAGTGATCTACATCTCTTTTAAATCTCTCAGTGTAATATGACTTCATATCAACACCTGTGATATAAATAAACTGAGTGGTTTAGGTTGGGAAACCTGATGAGTACATAGGGTTTTCAACCCACAATAATATAATTATTATCTTTAAACAATCAAACAATCAACCCAATTACCCATCCCCATTATCTTCTTTATTCTTTAGGATCTACCCTAAGAATCAGCTATTTCTCATTCATTCATTCCTAAGGATCATCCTAAGGAAACAACATGAAGTCCATTGCTGTCAATGACACATTGTTCAAGCGCAGCTGATAATATTATCACTTAGGCGTAGCTGCCAGAATTGGGGCATTTTCTATGAGGCGCTTCTGCTGGTATTGACCTTTAAACGCTACTGTCATGGTCATAAGGCTCCTTATTAGGTGCAACTGCTGATACTGTCCTTAGAGCGCAAGTGCTAGGACGTTTACTATATATCTAAATCATCTACGCGTTGTGGCTCAACTGCCAGTGCTCATCTATAGGGTACTAGGTCCATTGCTGCCAATGTATACCTATAGGGCACTAGGTCCGTGCTACTAATGTTCCTCTATTTCATCTTTTATCCCTCATCATTCATCTACCCATGTTTTACCAAACATATTTTGTAGATATAAAATACTTTATACAGGTTACATCATTTAAAACATGTATAAAAATCTTTCATCAGCATAGACAGCCAGTATTCAGACAATCGGCACACATAGCATGTAACTTATATATAAATACTTCATATCTATGTGTAAGATGAAAGGGACCATGCACTCACTTGGTGACGTGGTGACTCATCACTCGGACAGCGCTTTGATACTCTCAAAAAAAATTCCTTCCATAAAACCTAATACCAATACCACTAGGGTTTAGTCTAACGATAACCACGACAAATTAATAGTCTGACTATTATTACTATTATATAAGCGTTAAATAACACTCAATATAACTCATAATAATAGCCCAAATAATTATTTTAGGGACCTAATAAAATTACTATAATTATTTGAAAGCTATATTAAAAATTGTGTAAGCGTAGCTCACTTACAACGGATTTTAAAGAAAATTAGGCTTTGCTCGGAGCAGCGTTTCCGAAACCAAAAGACCCTTTTTTTCTCGGGACTCCGGGAGCATCGGGGCTTCCTTCGGGTGCTAGGGGTTCACCTACACTTAGGGGAGGGTTAAAACCCTTAGAGAGAGAAGCTAGTGAGAGAAAGAATGAAGAAATGAGTGAGAAATCCGGAACATTTCGCATGGTATTTATAGGCGCCTGACTTCGGACTACACTGGGCGTAGCCTTCGGTTACGTTGGGCATAACTCTGGATAGGGTTGCCAGCTCGCACCAGCTAGATCGCACTTCGGACTCGGATGGATAAGAACCGAGGTACGCTAGGCATACCAACCTCGGATATGGTACGTAAGGCGAAGCGAAGCGACGTGGCGTGATCCAAAGGGTGCTCTGCGATCAGCGATGGACGGCTGTGATGAGGCCACGTCATCCATCTCGCATCAGATTTCTCAATTTGCACACTCGACTTTAAAAATTAATAACTTTCGCATACGAGCTCCGTTTTCGATGTTCTTTATATCCACGTGAATATGGGAACGTACTCTACAACTTTGGTTTAGACTTCGTTGCCAAATTTTGACTTTATTTGAAAAGTTATATTGTTTAATAGGTCGAGCACGATTGGTCCGTTAAAAATTCATAACTTCTTCATCCGATGTCCGTTTTTTTTTTTCTGTCTTTTTATCGTTACGCTACTATTAACGAGATCTTTGATTCTTGGTTAGGTTGTGCCGGCTAAAAACCGCTCGATCTAATATTCCAATTTCAGGTTGTACACTACTAAGTCGAAACTTCGAAAAATCATAACTTCCTCATACGAAGTCAGATTTGGGCGTTCTTTTTATGGATGCTCTCGGTTTCGGGTATTATACGACTTTCGTTTAGATCGCTAAGGCTAAATCTCGCTCTATTGTAAATTCACTGTTTACGCTTCCTGGTGTCGTGCTGGTTCTGTCGCGAAACTTCGACGGGTCATAACTTCTTCGTTATAACTCGGATTTCGGCGTTCTTTATACGTACAGAAACCTTGTAGCATATACTACAACTTGGTTAAGATTATTTATTCTAAATAATATTTTTTCTAAAATTTGTTTTCGACCCTTATTATCTCTAAACTAAGTAGCCCGGATCTATGGGCGTTACATATGCATACTTGTATACTTCTTGTAAAATACATAAATTTTTAAAAGTATACTTTTATTTCAGAGCGCTTCGGCCACATAGTGTTTATAGTTGTATGTCTTGTAAGGTTTGATATACTTAATTCAGTATAAACAATGCTCTAATACAAATCCTTCACACCACCAAATCGGAACGACGGAAACGTTCGGGTGCGGAGGACGTCATGTACAGTATCACAACAATTGTATAATAGTAATCAAAGCAAACACAACCATTACATTGATAAAATATTTTATTTACATCGATTCATAACATAGTTTGTATGACATCAAAAGTGTATAAAAAAGTATAAAAGACGAGACTCTATAAAGCTCTGTCTTCTCAAAATCTTGCGGGTGTACCTGTCTACTAATTCCCTGAGAATACAAGTGATTTTGAAAGCGTATCAAAATTTCAGTTGGTGAGTTCATAAGTATGTCTTAGTGATAGAAAACTTTTCTTTATACTATGAAATTTCTAGTATGAATCCCCAGAAAATCCATTATTCTCTATAGTGAATGTAATGTAGTCATGTATGTTCCTTGTAAATGTATATTTCATTAGTTTACTCTATACTATAAAATAATGTACTATAACTAGTTTTGTATGAAAGCCTAGAATACCACCAGCTGTAGTGTAAATTAGTGTGGTGTGGTTTCATTTCTTTAAAATAAAACCTTTGAAGTAGTGTTAATCCCGTAAACAAATATTTTAGTTATATTGTTGTAAGTTTCATATAACCATGCTTGTATGACCTAGCGACCTTTACGACGTTCTTCAGGCTTCGAAATGTTATGAATTTTGTCGCCCCAGGCCTATCGGCCTAGCTGTTGCAAGCAGCTTAGGTGCGGGATTGTCAGTCCTGTATAGATCTATACACAAATTCACACTCTCCCTCCATGAGACTCTGGTTATAATTTATAGGATTTGAATTGGTACCCTGATGTGTACCCCGAAGTAGTGCCTCACAACCTTGTATTAACTGATTTACGTGTAGTGTAGTAGTATTCTTTTGTACTTAATAATGTATGTATTACCTAGTAATAGTGTACTTTTTATTGTAAAATAATTATACTTAAATAATTATTTAGTAGTGTATCCTTGAATCACTGTAATAGAGTAATCTTCTTCAATTTGTAAGATAGTGTAGTGTCTTCCAAACTATACCTATTATAGTTTAAAAAATATGTCTTGTTCTGTGTATTGTACTTAGCAAAATAGTGTAGTAGTTCACAGACTATAGCAATTATAGTTTAAATGGAGTGTGCTGGGTCAAAAATATGCTCTATACTATGCTTTTCTAGGAAAATATATTTTTTCTATAATATAATATGTAATATTGTGGCTGTGTTCGGCTGCACGTGTGTGTGCGGTCGCACACGCGTGTGCAGCTGTACACTGGTGTGCTGCTGGTGGCCCATGTCTCATATAAATAGAGGAGTGCATGTGGGAGTGGGAGGCTAGAAGAGAAGAGGGAGAAAGTTATAGAGAAGAGACTTAAAGTTATAGAGAAGAGAGAGAGAGAAGAGAGAAGAGAGAGAAAGTTAGAGAGAAGAAATGTGTGTGAGAGAGAATCTATTGTAAGGAACATCATTGATATTGAATACATCATTAGATTCATCATCTTCTTCTTCTCATTCTATTCTATATTGATCTGACATCATCCAATTGATTGAGATTCCGCACCATCAATTGGATCTGATTGATACATAAGCAATTTTGGGGACTTACAATTGGTATCAGAGCTTGGTTGTATCAATCAATTTTTTCAGATCTGGAGCTTATTTGATCTTATTTTGAAAAGATAATGGCATTTTTGGATAGATCTCGGAAAATTAGGGGTGGGGGGGTTACTTCTTTGCATTTTTCATAAAAACGAATTTTTTGATCGAGTTTTGGAGCAAAAAAGGGTGAAAAACGTCATTTTTTTTCCTCAAATCTGTTGAACTGTTTGCTGTTGAAAGTGTTTGCTGTTGAAAGTGTTTGCTGTTGAAGTGTTTGCTGTTGAAGTGTTTGCTGTTGAAAGTGTTTGCTGTTTAAGTGTTTGCTGTTGAAAGTGTGTGTTGTTGAAGTGTTTGTTGTTGAAAGTGTTTGCTGTTGGAAGTTGTTTGCTGTTGAACGTGTTTGCTGCTGAAGGTGTTTGCTATTGGAGGTGTGTGCGGTTGGAAGTGTGTACTGTTGGAATTTATTTGCTATCCATTTAAAAAAAACAAAAAGTGGAGAATGAGTTCCACGTCAATTCCGGTAAATAAAGTTTCATGTACTCCATCTTGTGAAACTACTATTAAATTTCTCCGAGATCAAATCGATTTATTAAAAAGAGAAAATGAGGACCTCAAATACGAAGGCTATACTCTAAGGAAAGGTTAGAAACCGTTAAAAGCACAACTAGAAGCAAAAACCAAAGACTTTAGGAAGCTTTAGGAAGAGTACATCAACAAGTGTGAAAATTACGATCACATTAAACGCAAACTTGCTGCTGTAACTGAAGAACTTGACGCTTTGAAAATAAAGTGTGGAAAAACAGATGTTAGTTTCAAAAATTACACTGTGTCAAGTAAGACAGTCGAGTCCTTATATGAAACCCAATTAAAATTCAAAGAAAATCAAAACAAGGGTCTAGGGTATGATAGTGTTCCTCCACCTTTCAATCATAACTACACATCCATCCCTATGACACAGGATGAAATTGACAGGGAGGCACATCTTCGATATGGCAAACCAGCTGGATTTGTGTCAGGAGGTATTCAAGTTGAAGATATTAATGATTCTACTCCTTGTGCAGGTAAAGTAGTAGATGATGAGAAAAAGGAGAAAACTATTGAACAAACCAATGATTCCTTGAACTCTGAATCTATTGCTTCGAACTCAGTTGCTTCTGATCAATCAGCTGTTGAGAAGTACAGGCCACCAAATCAAGTGAAACGGTCGACTTGTTGCAATTGTGCTTATAGGAACAACCAGAAACAAGGCAAGGACACGCCACCAGGGGCAGGAAGAAACAACTCCACAGTGAAGAAAAAGACATGTTTTCACTGTGGAACACCTGGACACATTGCCAAAAATTGTCCAAATCGCGCATACGTTCCTTAGTATGCACATGGCTGGCAGAAAACACCAAGAGGGAGATACCCCAAAAGAAACCCTTCGAGGCCACATTCAGACAATAGCGACTGGAATGCCACGAAGGCCAAAAATCAATCCTACAAGGGCAAGAGTTCAACCCACAAGGCCAAGAATCTAAATCCCAAGGTCAAGAAGGGAATTTCGGCCAACAAGCCAAATCCAAGAGATGCTCTCTTGAAGCCAAAATCAATGTCATCTCAACGGTCGACATCAAGTTCAAAATCAAGTGCTGAGCCACCCATCAGATCGAAAAAGAAATGGGTTAAACCCAACTACAAATGGGTTCCGAAGGCTCACTCTCCTAAATCAACTAGTGACTCTAATATTTCTTCATCTTCTGTTTGTGATAAACAGGATATGTCATGGGAGAGAGTACCATGCAAGGATGACAAAGGTCGACCCAGTTTCAAAATGGACTGGGTTCCAAAGACCAACTGATCCCGCTCTGTGTCGAAGCAACTATGGAGGCATATCATCAGACTTCGGTTTGTTGGTAGTGGCTGTTCCTAGCACTTGATAGGGGACATCTCTCAACTGTACAACATTCAGAGATTTGTTTGAGAGTATGTGTCCTTTGCGGGAAGGGAAGAAAGGAAGGGATCGCATGGGGTTTGTGCTTAACGATGTGAAGAATTTTCGGATCTGTTCTGAGATTTTGCGTGATGTTCTCAGTCCTTCTGGATGCGAATTGAATCGGTGAATTACGTGATTTCAGACGTAGATGAGACTCGTGGAGACTGTATTGAAGATCTTCTGAGCCAAGGCTTCATCCGTGAGCATCAAAAAATTCTCATTCGAAGGAGCAAGAAATGAAGACTGTTCTTCCATCATTCAATCTTTCAACCTCAGAAGCAAGATGAAGCTGTTCTTGAAGATTATGCGACGGATTGCATTGAAGCCTCCTCAATCAGTCTGCTGCTATCTTGTACCTGCTGAAGTGATCCAGAAGATTATTTCTCTTTGATGTTCTCCCTGAAGATTCTCGGGCTGAAAGAGCTATCTTTCAAGAATCTTTTCAAGAAGCCTCCTCACCCAACGTACGTTCAATGTCAAATACTGCAGAAATCCCAACTGCTCAAGATGAAGTCATTTATTGAAGATTCATATGTTCATCTTGATGCTGCGAAGAAATTTGAAGATTAATGCTGAAGCCAAGCTCCCAATGAAGATTAACAAGAAAAAGCCAGCTACTTTTTAGGGGGAGCTTGTTGGGTCAATTAGAAAAGAAAGCTATAAACCAAGGGGGAGATTGTTGGGTCAAAAATATGGTTTATACTTTGCTTTTCTAGGAAAATATATTTTTTCTATAATATAATATGTAATATTGTGGCTGTGTTCGGCTGCACTTGGTGTGCGGCCGCAAACCCTGTGTACGGCCGCACACGCGTGTGCAGCTGGTGGCCCATGTCTCATATAAATAGAGGAGTGCATGTGGGAGTGGGAGGCTAGAAGAGAAGAGAGAGAAAGTTATCGAGAAGAGAGAGAAAAGAGAGAAGA
Organism: Lactuca sativa; assembly: GCF_002870075.4. Taxonomy (NCBI): domain Eukaryota; kingdom Viridiplantae; phylum Streptophyta; class Magnoliopsida; order Asterales; family Asteraceae; genus Lactuca; species Lactuca sativa. Next base: position 61,105,906 of record NC_056623.2, read on the forward strand.
GAGAAAAGTTAGAGAGAAGAAATGTGTGTGAGAGAGAATCTATTGTAAGGAACATCATTGATATTGAATACATCATTAGATTCATCATCTTCTTTTTCTCATTCTCTTCTATATTGATCTGACATCATCCAATTGATTGGGATTCCGCACCATCAATTGGATTTGATTGATACACAAGCAATTTTGGGGACTTATAGAGTATTCGGTAATGTACTGGTACTTTTGCAATTAAATGAATGTATAAAGTAGTAGTCAGAAAACTTGTAATAAACACCCTCTTGCTCGACATGTTACAAAAGGATAAAAAGATAATAAAACTTTTGATAAATGTATTAAAGTAATTGTAAGTGGTTTGGAATGGTTTTAAAATTGTTTAAATATTAACACAAGAATCCTTGTGTTTACTTGTATCCCCCCCCCCTTTTAAAGCATTGTAAAATAGTGAAAACATAGGGGTATGAACGCACCTTAAACGTGCGTTAGCTTGAATTGGCGAGTAGTAGAGATGATCCTCGGGTAAGCGTATGTGCGAATAACGTTATCCTAAAAATAATTATATTCGACATCATATTTAAACAAAAATATTATATTAATTTAAATAATGTGTTAAATAATATTGGAAATATTAATTAAATTATGTAAGGAATACTTACAATTTATTTGGAATTCTTTGGAAATGTTGCAAAATGTTTTTGGTTGGCAAAATGGGTTTACGATTGGCTCTATGGGTTTACGGTTGGATCTAGGTGCTCTTGAGTGAATGTTTGAAGATTTGAAGATATTATGAATGTTCTTGGGAAATTGTTTGAAGATTTGAAAATTCTGGGCACAATTTATGAAATTTTGAAGGTTCACGAATAATAGTTGAGAGGATTTTTGGGGGTGTTTACAGATTGAAAATGTGTGAAATGAAAGTGTTTTCCCCTAAACCCTTATATATAGGGTTGGTTTACGGTCTAGAGCTTTTATAAGGGGTGTGTGTACGGTTTTGAGTCAAAAGGATAAAGGGGTTCACGGATTTAGGTCAAAAGGGAAAGGGTTCACGGTCTAGGTTTCCAACCTTTAGTGTTTTCGAATTTGATTTCCACCCTTTAGGGGTTTACGGTCTTTCTTTTCACCAAAAAGCATTTGTTTATGGTTTGGGTAATCCCAAAACCATGAACACGTTTCAACCCTTTTAACCTTTTATTAAGTTAAGTATAGTCCCTTTGTTTCGTACTAGTGTAAGCTTGATTTGATTTAGTATGATTTTATGTTAAGTATTAAGCTTATACTATCCTACTTCAACATGGTTTTCCCATAAACTTGTATATAAGTTTAAATGAACATGCACTCGAGGCATTTAAAGTTCATATATCTACAATATAGGTGGTGAGTCTTTGCTTTAACATGCTTGTAGTCTAGAGTTTTATTATCTCAAAACAACGGGTTGTAACACATTTTTATGTGTTAAAATTGTTTTTGTGACAATATCTTGGAGAACCGCGAGGCAATACTTGGGACGAGTATGAGTAGGTGTGAAAGGTAGTAGAGGCCTATACTACCAGAAGCACAAGATTCTCATTTGGATTAGGAAAAGTCACAAGGTTATCAATGCGCTAGTAATTTACTATGTTTTGTTCATGTATGTCATTACCATCATTTCGATAATATCTAAGGGGTTGATTGTTGTTCTGACCCTAGTGGTCAAATTAAATCGAGTCCAGCTAAGATAGGTATATTACGTGGTTCGGAGAACCAAGTGCAATGTAGTATACAACTTAAGCCAGAAGATTGAAGGGAAAGATAATCGAAGCAATAAGAAGAAGTATCGAGATCGTTGTTAAAGTAAGAAGCTTTTAGATATAAGTGCTACATGCTAGAATGTGATTATATCACATTAGAACAAGAAGGAAGGTATATTCCGTTCTGGAATTTGACTCTAAATGACCAGAGTCTAAGCATTGCATCATACGATATGAGGTCATTAGAACATGACTCATCGGTTTGTTACGATAATCAAAGTAAAGAACTTCTCTTAAGTTAAATATGTTTAAGAAAAAGTAGGAGTCTCCAATAAGGATCGATTTTGTAACTCGAAGTTTATGATGAAAGTCCAACATAGGATAAAGAGCGGGTGCAAGATTGAGCACTGCTTGCAGTGAAGAAATCGAAGAGTTAGATACTCATTTGAAAAACATAAGAGTTACGGTTATTACCCAAGATGAAAAGATAATGTATGGATTCATTATACAAGGCATGTTTTGCCGATGATTCCGAGACGTAATCATCCTAAGGGGAGATAATTGTAACGCTAGCAGATTCAGGCTAGCCTATTTAGAGAAAATGAGCGTTAAAAATGACATTTTTATAGAAGATTATTTATAATAAATAATCTTAACCAAGTTATAGTATATGTCACAAGGGTTCCGTACATATAAGGAATGCTAAAATCCGAGTTATAACGAAGAAGTTATGACCCGTCGAAGTTTTACGGCTAAACCGGCATGACACCGCATAACGTAAAAAGTGAATTTTTGATAAATTACTTTTTAGCCTTAGCGATCTAAACTAAAGTCGTAGTATATGTTAAACCAAGAGCGTATAAAAAAGAACGTCAAAATCTGAGTTCGTTTAAGGAAGTTATAATTTTTCTAAGATTTAATATAGTAGTGCATCGCCCAGAAACCAAATTTTAGATCGATCGATTTTTAGCCAACACAAACTAAATGAGAATTGAATATCTCACTAATACGAGCTCAATGATATAAAGACAGTCGAAAAAAGATGTCGGATAAGAATGTTATGAATTTTTAACAGATTTTAATTGTCAAAGTCTGTTAAAATATAACTTTAAAAATGAAGTCAAAATTAGCCGACAGAGTTTAAATGAAAATTCTAGATCCCGTCAACACCTACGCGTGGATATAAAGAACGTAAAAACCGGAACTCGTATGCAAAAGTTAAGGATTTTAGAAGATAATTAGTTCTTGAAGTAACCAACGAACGACACGTGGCACGATCTGAGCCACTGCTTCCTCACCATAGCTTGGAACCAGATGATAAAACCTTACCACGAACACCCAACGTTTGAACCGGACTCAACTTACAAATAGAGGCGCAAATCACCCTAAAACTCACACCTTTCCCATTCTTTCTCTCTAAAACTTCTCTCTAAACCCCTACCAACCTCTAGTACTTTCCAAGTGCTAAGAGGCGAGTCCCAGAGCGCCAGAAGGCTCGGAGAAAAAGAGCTTTTGGCTCAGAAGTTTTGCCCCCGCGGAGCTTGGTTCCTAGCCAAACCTCCTAGTAAGTGAGTTATGCTTACCCTACTTTAAGTATAGCTTATGTTTAAATTCATTATCGTTATTATGAAGTTATAAACAATATATATTGTAAAATATAATATACAAAGTGTTATTATAATATCTTTTAACTACCCACGGTATGGGGTATCTGGTTTGAAGGGCCGCATAAGGTTGTTGGATTTCAGAACAACTTAAATGCCAAAGTGGTCCTGTCCTCTGGTGTTTCATGTTTGGCCCCTGTCTGTACATAGTGGTTGAAAAGTATTGTTTAACACTTATAAAACAATATTTCTCATAAATAGTCGCAATACATATTAGACTAAAACCTAGCGGTAATGATACTTGGTTTCGCCAAAGAAAAATAGAATTGTTAAAAGAGAAGCACTGCCCGAGTTTGGAATCATGACTTTAACAAGTGAGTGCATAGTTACTTTCATCTTACACATAGATATTAAGTATTTAATATAAATTATATGCTTTATGTGCATATTATCTGAGTTCTGGATATCTATGCAAGATTAACAAAATATACATGTTTTATTCGATTTAAATTGTATACATATTTTATATCAATAATTATGATGAGTAAAGATGGGTAAATTAAAGATGAGATGAATGATGACAGATGAAAGGCGATATACATGATGAGTGGTGAAAGATGATGAGAAGTGATGATCCAGTCATCTAGCAGAATATAGATGACAACAACAAACTATTCTACACAGTTCAGTGGAACACTAGCAGGCTCGCAACCTGTAGGTTTTATGAACGATATGTTCATCAGATGTAATCTAAAAACCCATTAACATGTATTGTGGGTGGACTCCCTAAAATAATACTATCAATAAAAGAGATAAACCTTGGCAGCTATGGACTTAATGCCTAACAAATAACATCAGCAGCTATGGACTTAGTGTCTGTTAAATAAACCGTGGGAGCAATGGACTACGTGCCTATTCATTAGGACAATCATAGGAATGAATGAGTGAATGATAGATGATTGTTGGGGTAGATCCTTAATAAATAGAGAAGATAATGGTGATGGATAATTGGGTTAATTGTTTGATGATGTAACATAATAACTTTATTATTGTGGGTTGAAAACCCTATGTACAAACCAGGTTTCCCAACCTGACCCAATCAGTTTATTTGTATCACAGGTGTTGATACGAAGCTACATTACACTAAGAGATAAAAGGGAATGTAAATCATTAGTGTGAATGAATTTAAGGTTTGTTTATGCTTATGTTTTTGTATTGACAATGATATCCCAAAGTTTTAATAAAAACAAAATACATTTCTTCAGAAACGCTTTGATAATATATTTATCATATTTTTTGGGAACAAATTCCGCAATATTATTCTTTAAAATGGATACTTTGATTTTTAAATAAGCATAAATAAAATTTTTAAAATGACCATGAATTTTGGGATGTCACATTGGAGCATTTGGAGAACCTTGGAGCAACATGGAGCAACATGTTGTGATATGAAGATGGATGTTGCGCCTAGCATATAGGATGATGTTCCATGGGGCCTTATGTTGTGTCATTGATGAAGTTGTTAAGCCAAGAGGAAAGGAGTTTCACCAAAGGAATAAATGTTGCCTCATGAGGGGGTGAAGTTGTGTCAAGAGATTGATGTTGTGCCATCAAGGAGTGGAGTTTCACCAAGGAGGAGAAGTTTCTCCATCTTTAGAAAAAGTTATGGCATCCTCATGACATGTTGCTCCATGGAGGAGATGTTCCACCATCATGTACCATCTTAGCACATGATACACCATCTCGATTCCTTTGTTGTGCCATGATGATCCACGTTTTCCTAGAAGATGGTCATACTCAAGAAATACACCATGTTGTGATTGGTTGACACCTTTGTTGTGCATGGCGGATTATGATTGGTTGACACCTTTCATGGGCCGATTAGCCAATGGGCTTGGCCTATTAGGGTTTTAGGCCTAATCCCTCAAGTATAAATAGGTATGCATGCTAGGTCATTTAATTTTTATATAGAGTGTTAGGAGAATATCTGTGAAAATTGTATTTATAACCTCTGTTTGAGAGCTCTGAAATAAAGAATACTTCCCTCCGACCCGTGGACATTGGTCACCTTGACCGAACCACGTAAATACTATGTTTTGTGTATTTATAGTTTTTCTAGTTATCCGCTTAACTTCCTAATAATTGTTTAATTAATATGGTATATATACTTGCAAATTGGTTGATTTCCGCTTCATCAACTGATCATTCTTTTAATTTGTTAAAGATAAAGTAATTGGTGCAGATGAACTTCCTCCGCGGTCTTTAATGTGGAAAAAAGGACGGGAAAATATGATCGAGAAGAAGTGAATCTTGTTGTAGAAGAATTGATATATAGTTTTTGTAACATCCGGATTCCCAGGTATATTATTTTATTTAATTATTTTTGGAATTTGTGGAGGAACTCGGCGAGTTGGAGCCAAGACTCGCCGAGTAGGGTCGCGGATGTTCATCTGGGTTCACGTCCGGACTCGGCAAGTCCACGCTGTTTAATGAAACCCTAATCCCCCGGGTTTGGAGCCTATTTAAGGGCACTTATAGCCTCCCATTGCGGCTACTAGTCCCTTGAGAGAACCCTAATTGAGCCAAATCGTTGTGAGGAAGAAGAAGTCACTTTTGATCCTTGTACCTTTGGTTTAGCAAGAAGAAGGTGACCAAGCGCAAAGAGGAGGTGCGATTCTAGCAGTTCCAGAGTTCAAAGACTTCATTTTGAGGTAATAGTTCGAACCTCCCTCATTTTTGGTGTTGATCATTAGAGATAGGGTTTTCTACCCCCTTTGGAGAGTGATTATGTGGAGCAAATGGTCCCTCTTCGAGTTTGTGCCTTGGATCTGGACTCAAAGAGTTCCAGAGACCTTAACCCTTGGAGCTTTATGGATCAGTTTGGGGTTATTGAGTTTGGGGTTATTGGACTTAGGTTGCCATTTTTGGGACTAAATCTCCTTTTGATGCCTTGTTGTTGTTATACAAGCATCAAGTTTTGGACTTTACGCGACATTCATGCTTGGGGAAGCCAGATCTATGGTTTAGGGAAACAAATCTGACCTCAGGAGGTCAGTAGAGTTTGTGCATGGCATGAACTCGCCGAGTTGTTCTTGAGACTCGGCGAGTAGGGTTAGCGTTTCACGTAAATTGTTCAGTGAGTAGACTTGCCGAGTTGGGGGTTGACTCAGTGAGTCAAAAGGGGGTTAGAGGACTGGAGTTCAAGGCGGTACTCGCCGAGTTGTTCTTGAGACTCGGCGAGTTGAGTCGGGGTGGCCCCGCGATTCATGCCTGGTATGACTCGTCGAGCATAGGGAGGGACTCAGCGTGCCAAGCGGGACAAAAGTGTTAAAGAACATGTGTGAACTCACCGAGTCACCAGAGTGCACTCGGCGAGTAGGGTCAAAGTGAGACTGTTGACTTTTGTTGACTTTTAGGGTTTGGTCAACAATGGAGTACTTGTGACAAGAGGGGTGTAAAATAGTCTTTTACCCTTCTGAGGGTGCTAATGGAAGGTTGAGCCTAGTCTCGAGAGTATATTTATGAGAGTATTTACTTTATGTGAATAGGCGGAGGCTAGGCAATATTTCTACCGAGTCAGTGATTTACCTAGACGCCTGAGGTGAGTCTTCTCACTATACTTTACCTAGTGTGGTAACAGAGTTGTGTGACAGAGTCTTCTAGAGCTATATGCTAGTGTATTTGTATGATATTACATGTTGTGATTTATTGTGATATGTGAAATGCATGATTCAGAGTTTACAGAGTTAGGACTAGTGGGTCCACAGAGTTATGGGACCAAGAGGGTCCCACAGAGATATTCGACTAGAGGGTCAACAGAGCTACAACCTTGAGTGGCTGTTATGTGTTTATGTGGTATTTTGGGGATCTCACTAAGCTTATGCTTACAATGTTACGTGTTATGTGTTTCAGGTACCAGTGATGACCGCGGGAAGGCGACGGCTTGATTCGTACACACACATGGGATTTTAAGTATTTCGATCTTGGGAGATGTTTTGTGAAACAAAGACATGATACTATGACATTTTATGAATGAATGAGTTTGTAAAAAAATGTGTTTGAAAATGCGAAAAATTGTTTTAAATTTTTACGGTGTTACAAGTTGTTATTAGAGCCTTGATTTGAGGGATTCGGGTGCACCTTCGGGCGTATCTGAACTTAAACTGAGGATTTGAGGAAATTTCGATAATAAAATAGTTTTCAAAAGAAGATCTTTCGAGACAAAACAGAGCAGAGTCGTGTGTACGAACAGCCAGCAGCCGAACGGTGATTTCCCAAAATACCATTACAATAAGTGTTATGAGATATGATATGATATGTTACATGAGGAGCTATATTAAGCATGCTAGAGTAGACTAGGTATTCTTATTAGGACTAGAGTGGCCTGATATGTGATGCCTGAGTCTAGGAGTCTTGTTCCTAGCAATACTTCATAGTGTTAGGTAGCAGCGAGGAGGTTATGAGACATCTGCTAGCGAGTATCATATGATTACAGAGAGTAGATTACTTGGGATTTAGTGATGGGTTTTGAGCATTCTAACACTTCCTAAGTGTACATGCAACCCTAATAACCTTGGATCTATGTTTGTCTAATTATCATGCAAAGTTGAATTCCAAGGTTATATTCCTATCTAGCATACATGGGGAACAATTTTAACTAGAATCATAGATAGAATAACTTACCTTGTTGTTGCTTGTGTTCCTTGAAACCTTGTGAGCCTAGCACCCCAAGTGTGATGCCTCAAATGCTTCACACAACACCAAATGTTCTTGGAAAGACTCTTGAGATAACACACACTTCTCAAAAATCAGCCAAGCCCTCTTGTTTCCTTAGTAGTGCCGATTTTTGGTGGAGAATATGCTTCTTATATAGTGTTGACACACCTAGGGTTACACCATGTAAACCCTAATGTGTCATGACTCTTCATTTCCATGACCCATGGGTTTGTAACTCCCATGGAGCATCCATGGAGCATCCTATGGGTAGAACCCAACTTGATAATCCATGGAGCCTCTTAGCCCACTATACAAGATATGGATGATTTACACAATCAACCCATATATTTAATTAGTTATCCTTTGATCACTTAATTAATTCCAAATTAATTCTTTGATCAACTAATCAAATAATATTATTAATATATTAGAACTTATAATATATTAATAATCTCCACGTGTTATTTCTCTCATTTAGTCTATCCAATTGCATGGTGCCATGCAACCCAAATGGACCATGCCGGGTCGGGTCAAGTACATGCCCGAAATAGTTATGGACTTAGACACCTTATCCAACAGTCTCCCACTTGGATAAGTCTAATAACTATATCTCTAGTACTTCAGGAACCGACCGGCAATCGTAGCTCTTTACAAGGTTTCTCGAAACTTGAGAAGATGATGGTACGCCATTTAAGATAAGTGATCATATAATCCTCCGTTCTAGATATCAGCCGGACAAATACATGGAACATAGTCTTGCTTATTGTCCAGCATTTGTTTCCCGATTTCCGATTTGTTTGACATAGAACTCAATTGAACACATCAACTTAGTTCTGACCGGGCCCGGTACATGGGTCAAAACAAAATCATCGAGGGGCCCAGATATCAGCTTCTAATCCAAGAAGGAACAGATAAACTTCGACTCATATGTTTGTTCTACCACTCATTGAATTACACACAAAAGTACGTTTTATAACATCGAGTTACCAATGCGGTTTCGTACAGTCAATGCATAACCAACTTGTAAGTAACAAATCATATCTCTAGGTTTGAAGACTTATATGATATTACCGTCTCACGATCACTCGAGATAGAATTCCATGAAGTGATTCCAGTGAGCGTGGGTTGAGTCCAATGCTCAGAACTTATGAGCACTCATGATTGTTGTAGCCTTGTCCAACACCTTGGACCTCTACAACTCATCATGACAGTCTTGATTCATACCTACTTCCGACATATGACCGACTGTGGAGGTTTGAATAATATGTTACACCAAACAAAATTATTCTGGAAGTCAAAACATGCAAAAGAAATATAGTAAACGATTGACAAGAGATAGCAACACTTTACTCATAAATAAAACACCTTTTATTCATCATCAAATGTCAATTACACTTTACAAATTTCTGAGTTATCTAACTACTAAAACTTATATCATCCTTCAGCCCTATGCTCCGAGCATGCTGGAGATGCTTAACCCTACTCAGTCCCTTCGTGAGGGGATCTGCTGGGTTCTCATCCGATGATACCCTCTTTGCCACGAGGAGTCCTTCTTCGATCCGATGTCTAATGAAATGGTATTTTCTGTCGATGTGTCTGGATCTCCCATGATCCCTTGGTTCCTTGGCTAAGGCAACAGCACTTTCACTATCACAGAAAATTTCCATTGGCTCTTTAATAGCTGGTACAACTCCAAGGTCTCCAATGAAGTTCTTCAGCCATATCGCTTCCTTTGCTGCTTCACTAGCTGCAATATACTCTGATTCACAAGTAGAATCAGCCACTGTCTCTTGCTTGGAACTCTTCCAAGAAATTGCTCCTCCGTTTAGGGTAAAGACCCAGCCCGACTGAGAGCGGAAATTATCCCTATCAGTCTGGAAGCTAGCATCACTATACCCTACAACTCTCAAGTTATCACTCCCACCGAGGGTAAGGACCCAGTCCTTAGTCCTCCGTAGGTACTTGAGGATATTCTTTACCGCAGTCCAGTGTGCCTTGCCAGGGTTCGCCTGATACCTGCTAACCATGCTCAAGGCAAAAGCTACATCGGGTCGAGTACACGTCATAGCATACATGATCGATCCTACAGCCGAAGCATAAGGTGTTCGACTCATTTCTGCTATCTCAGCCTCAGTGCTAGGGCTTTGTGTCTTACTCAACTTGGTGTTACTCTGGATGGGTAACTCTCCTTTCTTGGAGTCCTGCATGCTGAATCTCTTCAGCACCTTATCCAAGTAGGTACTCTGACTAAGTCCAATTAGTCTTTTACTCCGATCTCTCAAGATTCTTATCCCCAGAATATAGGCAGCTTCACCAAGGTCCTTCATAGCGAAACACTTCCCAAGCCAGGACTTTACTTCCTGCAGGGTTGGAATGTTGTTTCCTATGAGCAGTATGTCATCCACATACAATACCAAGAAGCTAACTATACTCCCACTAGCCTTGACATACACACAAGATTCATCTTCACTCCTAGAAAAGCCAAATTCCTTGACCTTTTCATCAAAGCAAAGATTCCATCTGCGAGGTGCTTGCTTCAATCCATAAATGGATTTCTCAAGCTTACACACTCTATTAGGGTACTCGTTGCTGACAAAACCCTCTGGCTGACTCATGTAAACATCTTCAGCCAACTTCCCATTAAGGAAAGCGGTTTTGACATCCATCTGCCAAATTTCATAATCATGAAATGCAGCTATGGCTAACAGAACCCGAATAGACTTAATCTTGGCTACCGGAGAAAAGGTCTCATCATAGTCCACTCCAGGAATTTGAGAGAAGCCCTTTGCAACCAGTCTAGCCTTATAAGTGTGTACTTTACCATCCATGTCGGTCTTCTTCTTGAAGACCCATTTGCACCCTACTGTCTTACGACCTGGTACATTTTCAACCAAGTTCCAAACTTGATTGTCATACATGGATTGTATCTCGCTATCCATAGCCTCTTTCCATTTAGCAGACTCGGGGCCTGCCATGGCTTCCTCGTAGCTGTTAGGGTCATCTTGACTTACTAGTGTCTCATCACTAATAAGTGTCTCACCTTCTGCAGTAATATGGAATCCATAGTAATGCTCAGGTGCACTCCTAACTCTCGTGGAACGTCTCAGAGGTACAGATTTGTCAATTTGCTCAACAGGAGTTTCCTCCTCAAGTTGAGGGCTAGAGTTTGAAGTTCCTTCACCGCTTGATTCTTGAATTTCTTCAAGATCAATTTGCCTCCCACTGTCTCCTTGGCTTATAAACTCTCTTTCTCGAAAGACTCCTCTTCTTGCTACAAAGACCACATTGTCACTAGGTCTGTAGAAGAGGTAACCAAAGGAATGTTGTGGGTAGCCGATGAAAATACACCTCTCGCTTCGAGGTTCGAGCTTATCATGAGTCTCGCGTCTCACGAAAGCCTCGCAACCCCAAATCTTGATGTGGTCTAGTTTAGGTACTTTACCAGTCCACATCTCGTGAGGAGTTTTGGCAACTTTCTTTGTAGGGACTAGGTTGAGGATATGGGCGGCAGTCTCTAAGGCATACCCCCAGAATGAGATTGGTAGCGTAGCTCGACTCATCATGGAACGAACCATATCTAACAAGGTTCGATTACGCCTCTCAGCCACACCATTCAACTGTGGTGTCCTGGGAGGTGTCAATTGTGAGACTATCCCACATTCCCTTAGATAGTCGAGGAACTCTGAACTAAGATACTCACCACCACGATCGGATCGAAGCATCTTAATGTTCCTGCCCAATTGATTCTCGACTTCCTGTTTAAATTCCTTAAACCTCTCGAAAGTCTCTGACTTATGCTTGATCAAGTAGACATATCCATATCTACTATAATCATCAGTAAAAGTCAAATAATAACGATTAGCATCCCTTGTGGCATGTTTGAATGGTCCACACACATCCGTGTGTATAAGGTCCAACAAACCTTCACCCCTCTCACATGAACCTGTGAAGGGTGACTTTGTCATTTTTCCAAGTAAGCATGATTCGCAACTATCATCTGACTTTAGGTCAAACGACTCCAAGACTCCATCTTTTTGGAGTTGGCCTATGCGTTTCTTGCTTATATGTCCAAGACGACAATGCCATAAAGATGCTTTATCCAAGTTATTATTAGTAGAATCAATACACAAAACATTATTTCCCAAGTTATCTATAACAGATACAGCTTCATACACACCATCACAAGGTAATGCTTTAAAATAAAAGACATTATTATAGAAAACTTCTATAGAACCAACTTCATTATTAAATGAAAAGGTAAACCCTTGTTTGTACAAAGCATGAAAGGAAATAATATTTCTTGCCATTCCTGGCGAATAACAACACTTATTCAAATCTAAACTAAACCCACTACTTAGCGATAAAGTATAAACTCCAATCTTGGTAACAGGTATAACTTTCCTATTCCCCATGATCAAGTTTATCCTTCCTTGCTCCACATCCTCACTTCTTCTTAGTCCCTGCAAGTCACAACAAATGTGAATACCACACCCGGTATCAAGGACCCAAGAATTAGAATGGGGTGAGTTATTAGAAATGATAGTGTAAATACCTGCATGGTTGGGTTTAACTTTCCCATCCTTCACATCTTGCTGGTATTTTGGGCAGTTCCGCTTCCAATGAGCTTTTTCATGGCAATAGAAGCATTCAACCTCTTTTGGGTCAGAAGAAGGAGTAACGAAACCTTTCTTGGTTCCACTTGAAGAAGAGCCATCAAGGGTCCGAGCCTTGGTACCCTTAGAAGAGCTCTTTCTCTTCCTCCCTCGATTCTTCCCAATTGCCAAAACCGGAGTAGAGTTTTGAGTAGGAGTGATAGCAACCGACTTCCCCTTAAGACCTGTTTCTGCGGTCTTGAGAAGTCCCTGAAGTTTGCTGAGGGTGACTTCTTCCTTGTTCATGTGATATGTCATGCGGAATTGATCATAGCACGATGGTAAGGAATGCAAAATAATATCTATTGCAAGATCCTCCGGGAAGTTCACATTAAGCTTCAGCAAACGATCCACATACCTTTGCATTTTCTGCATGTGGCTCGTGACGGATTCCCCGTCCTTCATCATGGTTGTTATCATGGAGCAGATGATCTCATACCTCTCTTGTCTTGCACTTTGATGGTATCTTTCCATCAAATCTTGGTGCATGTCATAAGGGTAGAAATCTTCATAAGACTTTTGGAGTTCCGCTGTCATCGTGGCAGTCATGATGCAAGCCACTTTCGTAGCATCCCTTTCATGCGCCCGAAATTCAGCGATCTCCTGAGGAGTTGCAGTGGACTCATTAATCTCCTTAAGCTCCTTGTCAAGGACATATTCTTTGTCCTCGTAGCGGGTAATCATCCTGATGTTTCTGATCCACTCATTAAAGTTGGATCCATCAAAGGTGACTTTCCCACACAAGTTCATAAGGGAAAAGGAGCCATTAGGATTAGAGCCAGAAGCATTATTGAAAGACATCTGAAGGAGAGAGGACAAGATTAGTTTAGATATAAGAGAGTCCTTAATAAAACACCCAAATGTAATATTAAGGCTAGGATCCAATCACAATATAATATAACTTAGAAGAGGTATGCCGTAATCTAAGCTATATCATATTTGAAAGGTAGGTGAATGACGATTCACCAATTTCCACCACGAAAACCGCAATATTTTACTATTAGGTTTTTTGAATGGTTCTTAGAAATTCCTAGATTCTTTGAGATTCAATGAACTTTTCAAAGGCATGTTTCAATCTCGAGTGTGCCCTCCAAGTTTTGTGACTGGGATACCGAGGATCACAAAACGAGGTGTGAAGTAACCATGCAAATCACTTGGTACCCTTAAAGTTTATCACTCAATCGATGTGCCGGTTAACCACACACGCTCCATCGATACTATAATAAACCCTAAGTCACCCTTTACCTACCTTGTTAAGTCCAAGTTAGTGTGCCGGTTAACCACACACGCTCCACCAACGACTTAATCAAAGTGTAAAGTGTAATTTCATGGAATAGCACCTTATTCACATTTTCCTAAAGTAACTAAGATTGGGAATTTAATAAAACATTTAGTTACTTTATAATATTCATCATACTTTGAATGAGAATTAATAAGTCCTTGTCTTACCCGTTCGGCTAACGACCCTCCACCGATCAAGCAAGCGGTGGGTGAGAGTGGACACCCATTAAGTCACCATTTTATAGGCAACAACCTTATACCCACCTTATAGACCGGCTTCGTGAATGAGGCGTACTAGCGGTAAGACGACTTTGTTCTTATACATATATATATAATTATTAAATCATAATAATATAAGTATAAGGGTTGAATTTTAACTTTTAAAATTCTAGGGGTTGGAACTAAAGTTTTAACTTAACTTTACTTGTTCCAAAACTTGAGGGCAAGTTTTGTAAACTTTCAAAACTTTTCATTTCTTGTAACTTATGAGTTTAATAGAGTAATAAAATGAGAACTTTTCATTTTTCTAACTCTTGTGTTCTTTTAATGGTTTTTTTTTAAATCCAAGAGACTTTTGGTTTTCCATAACTTGAGGACAAGTTATGGACTCCATTAAAACACATTATGATCATGAATTAATCTATCACATAGGTTACAAATAATTCCTATGATCATCTAAACATCATAAGAACAAGAACATGAATATGAACACTTTCAAAAATCAAAATCACATTTAATCTTTGTAATTTTGATAACTAGTTGTTGTAAATGAGTTAGAAAAGACATTACACCTTCTAAAATAAGTTTTCAAGTACCAAAACATTTTAGGGTAATGATTCTAATCCATTTCCAGCAACACAAGTCGAAATTCTGCACTCTGTCGACCCTACTCGCCGAGTGCATAAACCTACTCGCCGAGTAGGTTGAAGATACACATGAACTCGTCGAGTCCTCCCCATGGACTCGCCGAGTCCATCAGTCAGACAGCAAGATTTTCGACTTTCTTCAACTTTTAAGCACAAATAACAAACAAACAAGCCTAGGCTCTGATACCACTGATGGGTTTTGAGCATTCTAACACTTCCTAAGTGTACATGCAACCCTAATAACCTTGGATCTATGTTTGTCTAATTATCATGCAAAGTTGAATTCCAAGGTTATATTCCTATCTAGCATACATGGGGAACAATTTTAACTAGAATCATAGATAGAATAACTTACCTTGTTGTTGCTTGTGTTCCTTGAAACCTTGTGAGCCTAGCACCCCAAGTGTGATGCCTCAAATGCTTCACACAACACCAAATGTTCTTGGAAAGACTCTTGAGATAACACACACTTCTCAAAAATCGGCCAAGCCCTCTTGTTTCCTTAGTAGTGCCGATTTTTGGTGGAGAATATGCTTCTTATATAGTGTTGACACACCTAGGGTTACACCATGTAAACCCTAATGTGTCATGACTCTTCATTTCCATGACCCATGGGTTTGTAACTCCCATGGAGCATCCATGGAGCATCCTATGGGTAGAACCCAACTTGATAATCCATGGAGCCTCTTAGCCCACTATACAAGATATGGATGATTTACACAATCAACCCATATATTTAATTAGTTATCCTTTGATCACTTAATTAATTCCAAATTAATTCTTTGATCAACTAATCAAATAATATTATTAATATATTAGAACTTATAATATATTAATAATCTCCACGTGTTATTTCTCTCATTTAGTCTATCCAATTGCATGGTGCCATGCAACCCAAATGGACCATGCCGGGTCGGGTCAAGTACATGCCCGAAATAGTTATGGACTTAGACACCTTATCCAACATTTAGGACTCTGGGAGGAGGAATTGAGGTGAATGCTGATGCGGTGTGGACAGTAGTATTTGGCCCGTACTACTGAAGACACCGGGTCAGTGCACAGTCCAAGTAAGAATCCTTGGAGTACCAAGGGACAAGTAGGGTGGAGTATTCGAGTGTGAGTATACTCGAGCGAGTCCCTTATATTTATTCTTGTGTTGTATTTCAGAGAGAGGGAGATCATGGTTGGGACGCGCCACACACCAGGGAGCAGCGGTACGAGTGACGAGGAGATCCGTAGGATCATCCAGGAGGAGGTGGCTGCAGCCATCAGGGCAGAGATACCAGATATGTTCGGGTCTATCAAGACCACGCTAATAGAGACATTTGATGAGAAGTACGCTGCTCTTTCTGAGGCTGCTATTGCTGCGGCCACTGCAGCTATAGTTGCGACTAGGCCGCAGGGTGGTGATGCGTTGCTGTTTTGAGAGTTCAACAACACAAAACCACAAGAGTTTGACGGGACCCAGGATCCGATTGCGGCGATGAGGTGGATTTCATACATAGAGGGGTGTTTCTTTACTTGCTCATCTCCAGAGCATTTGAGAGTTCGTTTCGCGCTGAACCAGCTTCGTTTGGGAGCGAAGGATTGGTGGAAGTTTGTGACGACACACTATATGCCTGCTGAGCTTGCTGCAGTGACCTGGGAGAGGTTCACTGCTATGTTCTGAGATGAGTACTTTCCCCAGATGGAGAGGGAGCGTTTGGCCCAGGAGTTTCTGTCCCTCAAGAAGGGTACTGAGTCTGTTATAGTGATTACGAGGATGTTTCATGAGCGGGCGATGTTCTGCCCAGAGCACGTGTCCTCTGACCAGGCACGTATGAGCCGATATCTGAGCATTTTGAGGAGGGATATACGTTAGTTCGTGGCGAACTCGACGTACCGGGCATTTGCCGAGCTTCAGGCAAATGCTCGGAAGAGGGAGATAGAGCTGGAGACCCAGGCTAGGGAATAGGTTGAGTCTCAGGGGAGGGATCGGCGGCTGGTACAGTCTCAGCCGGTAGCCAAGCCCGCTGATTCGAGATCAGGGAGCCAGAGGGGCCGCACTTGTGGCAAGTGCGGCAAGAGCCACGATGGGGTGTGCAGAGCAGGGTCTTGCGACAAATGTGGCAAGGAGGGGCATATGACTAAGGATTACCCCAAAGGGTTTGCAGTATGTTTTCACTACAACCAGACTAGACACCAGAAGGCAGAGTGTCCGCAGTTGCGGGGATCAGCACAGGGAGCATCTCAGGGATCTGCCCCTGCTGCTATCAGAGCTACTGAGAGCCGGCTAGTGCAGGCCGAGGCACCGAAGGCACGAGGGAGAGCCTTTCAGTTGACCGCGGAGGAGCTCCACGCAGCGCCCAATGTCGTGGATGGTACTTTTCTTGTGAGTTATGTACCTGCCTTAGTGTTATTTAACTCGGGTGCGAGTCGGTCTTTTGTATCTTTGGCTTTTAGTCAGCACATCAGTGTTAGTCGTGAGGCGTTGAGTCAACCTCTGAGAGTTTCCATAGCTGACGAGAGGGCGGTATATGCCACAGAGGTGATCCGAGGGTGTGTACTCGATATTTTCGGTGTTGAGTTCCCGATTGATTTAGTTCCTATTGCGATGGGAGATGTCTGTGTCATCGTGGGCATGGACTGGTTGAGCGATTTCGAAGCGGTTATTGACTGCGAGCGACAACTGGTGACCATATGAGACCCTAGTGGGGGAGTTCTTTCGGTGTATGGTGAGGGTACATGTTCTGGGTCAGCATTTTGTTCGGCCGCTAGGGCAAGACAGTGTCTACAGTATGGCTGTAGGGGTTTTGTAGCGTATGTGATGGATACGAGGGTTGATTCCTAGAGACCGAGGTCAGTTGATGAGGTTCTGATAGTGAGTGAGTTCCCGGATGTATTTCCAGAGGAGTTACCGGGCGTCCCTCCTGTGAGGCAGGTGGAGTTCATTATCGATTTGGTTCCGGGGGCCGTGCCTATCATTAAGGTGCCCTATCGCCTTGCACCTCCGGAGATGCGGGAGTTATCCTCGCAGCTTCAGGAGTTGCTGGGAAAGGGGTTTATTCGGCCGAGCAGCTCGCCATGGGGAGCGCCTATCCTTTTTGTCAAGAAGAAGGATGGTTCACACCGGATGTGCATTGATTACCGGGAGTTGAATAAGCTGACGGTCAAGAACCGTTACCCATTGTCGAGGATCGAAGATTTGTTCGATCAGCTGCAGGGAGCATCTTGGTTCTCCAAGATCGATTTGAGGTCTGGGTATCATCAGGTAAGGGTGCGAGATGAGGATATCCAGAAGACAGCGTTCAGGACTCGTTATGGACATTTTGAGTTTGTGGTGATACCCTTCGGACTCACCAATGCACCGGCGGTGTTCATGGATCTCATGAACAGAGTGTGCAGGCCGATGTTGGATCATTCGGTGATCATATTCATCGATGACATTTTGGTGTATTCGAGATCCAAAGAGCATCATGAGAAGCATTTGAGGGAGATCCTCGGAGTTCTGAGATCGGAGAGGCTTTATGCCAAATTCTCCAAGTATGATTTCTGGTTGCGAGAGGTCCAGTTCCTAGGGCACCTCGTTAACCAGAAAGGGGTTTTGGGCGACCCGGCCAAGGTTGAGGCAGTGATGAGTTGGGAGGTGCCGAGGTCACCCACCGAGATCAGGAGTTTCTTAGGGCTGGCAGGCTATTACCGGAAATTTATCACAGATTTCTCCCAGATCGCCGTGCCACTCACCAGGTTAACCTGGTAGGGTGTTACTTATTCATGGGGCCCAGAGCAGCAGGCCTCCTTCGAGCCACTTCTCCAGAGACTATGTGAAGCCCCGGTGTTAGCCCTTCCGGAGGGAATGGAGGACTTTGTGGTGTATTGTGACGCATCGATCTCGGGTTTGAGCAGTGCTGATGCAGAGAGGGCATGTGATAGCATACGCATCGAGGCAGCTGAAGCCTCATGAGACGAGGTATCCCACCCACGATCTAGAGTTGGGGGCAGTGGTGTTCGCCCTCAAGATCTGGCTTCACTATTTGTATGGGGTTCGGTGTACCATATACAGAGACCACAAGAGCTTGAAGTACTTGATGGATCAACCCAACCTGAATATGCACCAGAGGAGATGGTTGGATGTGGTAAAAGATTACAACTGCCAGATCCTGTACCACCTGGGTAAGGCTAATGTTGTAGCCGATGCACTGAGCCGAAGGGCAGAGAGTGCCCCGATGTGAGATGTTTGTTTGAAATTGACCGTGATGGCTCCAGTGTTGGACACCATTCGTGGGGCCCAGGCTGAGGTCGTGAGATCAAAAAAATAGAAGAGAGAGCGAGTTGTCGGGTTGGTATCAGAGTTCATTACCGACAGCAGGGGGCTTATGACATTCCAGGGTCGAATCTGGGTACCGTTTGTGGGCGGGACGCGTACCATTTTGATGGAAGAGGCTCATCGGTCGAAGTTCTCGATCCATCCTGGGGCCTTTAAGATGTATTTAGACCTGAAGAGGGAGTATTGGTGGCCTGTATGAAGAGGGATGTCGCGGGGTTCGTTGAGAGCTGCTTAACCTGTCGTAGGGTTAAGGCCGAGCACCAGAGACCGCATGGTAAGTTGCAGCCGTTGGAGGTTCCCGAGTGGAAGTGGGAACAGATTACCATGGATTTTATCACCAAATTGCCAAGGACTGCTAGGGGAGTCGATGCAATTTGGGTGATTGCGGACAGGTTGAAAAAGAGTGCCCACTTCCTTGCTATCAGTGAGGGCTCTTCCGCAGAGAAGTTGGCAGAGATGTACGTGAGGCAAGTGGTATTGCGGCATGGAGTGCCGATCTCGATTGTTTCAGACCGATATGTGCGTTTCACTTCCAGATTTTGGAAGAAATTTCATGAGGAATTGGGTACTAGGCTGCATTTTAGTACCACATACCACCCCCAGACTAACGGACAGAGCGAGCGGACGATTCAGATGCTCGAGGATATGCTCCGGGCATGTGTGTTGGATTTCGGCGGGAGTTGGGACATGTATTTTCCCTTGGCAGAGTTTTCCTACAACAACAGCCATCATTCGAGCATTGGTATGCCACCCTTTGAGTTGTTGTATGGGAGAAGGTCTCAGACCCCCATTTGCTGGGGAGAAGTCGGGCAACGTGTGATGGGTAGTACAGAGATCGTGCTTCAGATGACTGAGCAGATACAGCAGGTCCGGCAGAGGTTATTGACCGCTCAGAGTCGTCAGAAGAGTTATGCGGACAGGCACCGGTCCGAGCTCGAGTTCCAGGTCGACGACTTTGTATTCCTGAAGGTCTCTCCTTAGAAAGGAGCGATCCGATTCAGGAAGAGGGGCAAGTTGGGGCCCCAATATATCGGTCCTTTTCGTGTGATCGTGAGGGTAGGCAGGGTGGCCTACCGGTTGGAGCTACTTGCAGAGCTGGGTGAGATTCATGACACTTTCCACGTGTCGCAATTGCGAAAGTGTATAGCCGATGAGTCGGCAGTAGTGCCGTTAGAGGATATTCAGGGGGATGTGGGCCTGAACTACGTTGAGAGACTGGTGGTGATTCTGGATCGAAAGATCAAGGTTCTGAGGAACAAAGAAGTGCCTCTGGTGCAGGTCTAGTGGCAACACCGGAAAGGGTCAGAGCTTACTTGGGAGCCAGAGCGTGAGATGCGTGAGCAGCATCCGGAGTTGTTTCCAGAGTGAGATTTCGAGGGCGAAGTCTGATTCTAGTGGGGGAGAATTGTAACATCCGGATTCCCAGGTATATTATTTTATTTAATTATTTTTGGAATTTGTGGAGGAACTCGGTGAGTTGGAGCCAAGACTCGCTGAGTAGGGTCGCAGATGTTCCTCCGGGTTCACGTCCGGACTCGGCGAGTCCATGCTGTTTAATGAAACCCTAATCCCCCGGGTTTGGAGCCTATTTAAGGGCACTTATAGCCTCCCATTGCGGCTACTAGTCCCTTGAGAGAACCCTAAGTGAGCCAAATCCTTGTGAGGAAGAAGAAGTCACTTTTGATCCTTGTACCTTTGGTTTAGCAAGAAGAAGGTGACCAAGAGCAAAGAGGAGGTGCGATTCTAGCTGTACCAGAGTTCAGAGACTTCATTTTGAGGTAATAGTTCGAACCTCACTCAATTTTGGTGTTGATCATTAGAGATAGGGTTTTATACCCCCTTTGGAGAGTGATTATGTGGAGCAAATGGTCCCTCTTCGAGTTTGTGCCTTGGATCTGGACTCAAAGAGGTCCAGAGACCTTAACCCTTGGAGCTTTATGGATCAGTTTGGGGTTATTGGACTTAGGTTGCCATTTTTGGGACTAAATCTCCTTTTGATGCCTTGTTGTTGTTATACAAGGATCAAGTTTCAGACTTTACGCGACATTCATGCTTGGGGAGGCCAGATCTATGGTTTAGGGAAACAGATCTGACCTCAGGAGGTCAGTAGAGTTTGTGCATGGCATGAACTTGCCGAGTTGTTCTTGAGACTCGTCGAGTAGGGTTAGGGTTTCATGTAAATTGTTCAATGAGTAGACTTGCCGAGTTGGGGGTTGACTCAGTGAGTCAGAAGGGGGTTAGAGGACTGGAGTTCAAGGTGGTACTCGCCGAGTTGTTCTTGAGACTCGGTGAGTTAAGTCGGGGTGGCCCCGCGACTCATGCCTTGTATGCCTCGTCGAGCATAGGGAGGGACTCGGCGTGCCAAGCGGGACAAAAGTGTTAAAGAACATGTGTGAACTCGCCAAGTCACCAAAGTGCACTCGGCGAGTAGGGTCAAAGTGTGACCGTTGACTTTTGTTGACTTTTAGGGTTTGGTCAACAATAGAGTACTTGTGACAAGAGGGGGGGTAAAATAGTCTTTTACCCTTCTGAGGGTGCCAATGGAAGGTTGAGTCTAGTCTCGAGAGTATATTTATGAGAGTATTTACTTTATGTGAATAGGCGGAGGCTAGGCAATATTTCTACCGAGTCAGAGATTTACCGAGACGCCTGAGGTGAGTCTTCTCACTATACTTTACCTAGTGTGGTAACAGAGTTGTGTGACAGAGTGTTCTAGAGCTATATGCCAGTGTATTTGCATGATATTACGTGTTGTGATTTTTTGTGATATGTAAAATGCATGATTCAGAGTTTACAGAGTTAGGACCAGTGGGTCCACAGAGTTATGGGACCAAGAGGGTCCCACAGAGATATTCGACCAGAGGGTCAATAGAGCTACAGCCTTGAGTGGCTGATATGTGTTTATGTGGTATTTTAGGGAACCCACTAAGCTTATGCTTATAGTGTTACGTGTTATGTGTTTCAAGTACCAGTGATGACCGCGGGAAGGCGTCGGCTTGATTCGTACACACACAAGGGATTTTATGTATTTCGATCTTGGTAGATGTTTTGTGAAACAAAGACATGATACTATGACATTTTATGAATGAATGAGTTTGTAAAAAAAATGTGTTTGAAAATGCGAAAAATTGTTTTAAATTTTTATGGTGTTACAGTTTTGGTGTTTGTTAATGCTAATTGATAAACAACACAACTAATACTAGATGTGTTGGACATACATTTTTTCTAGATCAGTCATGGATATGCAATTGAAGAAGGAAAATCATTCTTGAACCTGTCACAAATGTCTCATCGGTCTTTGCCAAAGAACATGGTGGATTTGTAACAGGGGTTGGAACATGAGTCACTCCAACCAGATATTGGCATACGTCTCGAGCAAAATCCTCATCAAATGAAAAATAATGTTCATTCAACAAATCCTAAATGAGGAAAAAATATAAAATCAGGATCTGAGGTCAAAAGTTTAATATCTGGTGAGATTGGTTCCTCCTGTGGCAATTATGTGGAGTCTCCAATAACTACTAGTCGAGCTCGAAAAGAGTCTCCTATAGAAAAAGTAAGTAATCAAGTGAATTTTTAATGATATTTTTTTTAAAAATGAACTGTTAATTAATGTTTTCGTCGCATATTACCGTCCCTGAAAATGAAAAAAATATGTGGGTACATTAGCATTGCAAACACCTTCCAAAGAACTCCAAAATAATGTAAATTAGCATATAATACTAAGTTTTGTACACTGTATTTTCCAATATTTTCAATTGTTTTTCATAAACTAAACATGGAACAATATTTTTAGGAAAGTATGAATAATGTTGAAGAAAATTTTGCATCTATGTGGGATTTGCCACATGAAAATGTGATAGCAACGCCTCAACCCAACACACTCCAACAATTGACTAAAATGAGTATATTCGACATGTTTACATAGATTTACATTTGTCAGTTAAACTTTATACTTATAAATTTATTAATATGTGCATCCGTTGTTTGTAGAAAATAAAATGCTCATTGTCAGTGTGTGAACGTCGCAACGTCGTTGCGAAGAGTTATATCATCTATTCTACTGATGAAATGGAAAGTCAGTGACGACTAATTACTATAAAGATCATGTGGATGAAGGAATAAAGTCAACAACCTGCGTATCTGTAACGCCTTGTTCTAAAAGTAATTATTTATGGATCCCCGAGATCAAGAGTAAGGGCGTTTCAGTCTTTTATGGGCAATGGGTTTTATTCGAGAAGGCTTCAGGTCGGGTTGTGTTGCTAGAAGCGTAGAGCTTCTCGCCACCTTTTCGTGGATATAAAGTTCGTCGGAAACGGACATAGAATAAAGGAGTTATGACACTTTGAAGATATTGACACTTATGGCACTTAATGGAAAAAGTTGTCAAAGAAAGGCCATGCAAGCTTTGGGACACACGTAGGTACGCATAGTGTAGGTTGGGTTACGCCCAGCGTAATGGAGTAAATGAACGCGGAGTCCCTCGACGTACGCCCAGCGTACTGGATGTACGCCCAGCGTACGTCTATCATCTAGAAACCCTAATATTTCGGGTGTGGAGGCTATTTAAACAACTTTAAGAGCTCATAACCCTCCCAAACCCTAGCCTCCACTGTTTAGAGCCGTTTTCCCCAAACCCTAGCCAACTTATTGAGTGTGTGAGCTTTTGAAGTGAATTTGGAGTGTTTTGAGAAGAAGGTGTTGCATCTAGTGAGTAGAGGAAGAAGGCCAGCGTGTAGATTTGAAATTTTCTGGTGGTTCAAGGGCTCATAAAGGTATAAAGCTTCTTGCTTGACATCTATTTTGTGTAGATCTATGTATGGTGAATTTTTGACACCATTCTTGTACCAAAAGCCCCCATTTTGATGCATGATGTGTTTTGGTTAAGATGAGCTATCCTTTCAGACCATTGGAGAGGTCTTGAGTAAGAAAAATGAGGTCTTAATGGCTTTGGTTGTCCCATGTAAGAAGTAGGAAGGTCTTAATGGGTTAAGACCTTGAGTTAAGAGCTTTATGGACGTCCAAATGGATAAAGATTGAGACTTTATGATTCCTAGGCCTTTTTGGTCACTAGATCTAGCATATGGGCTGAAGTGCTTAAGCCATTAAGCACTTGGAAGGATTTTTGGTACAGACGAGCGTACGCCCACGCACCAGAGGAGTACGCCCAGCGTACACCCTCTGTTGGGTTTTCAATTTTGGGCCTTGAGTAATTGGGTTGCATATGGGCAAGCTGGGCTTGGTTCGTGACTGAACAGTATGGATGGAGAAAATTGGACCCAATAATTATTATAGACCTTGGATCTAGGCCTGTTTGGAAAAGTGGGCCCAATTTAGTAAATTGGGCCAATATTGGGCTTTGCATGAGGACTTAGTTTTGGGTCTCGGCCCAATAAGAGGATAATGGACTTAATGAGTGTTGTGGGCACTTGGCCTAGAAAGTCATGATGGATTCTAATGTGATGATTTACATGAGATAGTTGGATTTTCGGTGAGTCAGCAGTCAAGGATTTGCAGGATTTCGACAGTTCCAAGGTGATTTTTCCTCACTGTACTCAAGGATCTAAGGCACCAAGGCCGGCCCTTTGAATTGTTGTTTAGAGCTTGTTATGTTGTGTGATGTTATGCTTGTAGTATCCTGGTATATAGGATGATGATATGAGGATATGCCTTGTTAGCTTAGTATCCTAGAGGAATGGATAGTTAAGAGATGGCTAGTTCTGTTGGATCAGCACCCTGGTAGTTGGGTAGCAGTTATGAGTATAGACCTGTAGTTGGTCTTGCCTTATGTACGATGGTAGGAGGTTACCTGCGGGTTATGAATGTTGAGCAGTAGCAGAGGGTATTCCATCACGGTAGGATGATAGGGCCCTAGTATGTTGGTTTTGTAGAGTATTCTATGGTTGCCTGTTATGTGTGCATGTTTGCTAGTGTGGGGCATTCCAACCCGATGATTGTGGGCCAGGAGTATTCCATCCCAATAGGATGATTGAACTCATAGTAGGTTGGCATTCCAACCTAATGGTTGTGGGCCTAGGGTATTCCATCTTGCAAGATGATTGGACCCATAGTAGTAGTAGTTACTGTATGTATAGGGAGTGGGGCATTCCAACCCGATGGTTGTGGGCCAGGAGTATTCCATCGCGGTAGGATGATTGGACTCATAGTAGGTTGGCATACCAACCCGATGGTTGAGGGGCCTAGGGTATTCCATCTTATGAGATGACTGGACCCATAGTAGTTATGGTTGTACGTATAGGTGTTTGGGCATTCCAACCCGATGGTTGTGGGCCGAGAGTATTCCATCCCGGTAGGATGATTGGGCTCGTGTATTGTAGGCATTCCAACCCAATGGTTGAGAGCCAGGGGTATTCCAACCGGAAGGTTGATTGGACCCGTAGTATGTTGTTCTTTGCTGTATGCATATGTTTATGTGTGTATGGGTACTTTGGGGGAACTTAGTAAGATTTCAGGCTTACAGTTGTGGTTTGTTGTTTCAGGTGCTTCAGGAGATCGTGGCAAGGCGAAGGCGTGATCGTACCGCTCCTCATGTTTTATGATTTATGTGATATGGTTCTAGGGGATACTCTGATGTTTAAACTATTTTGAAAACAAGATGTATGATGGTTTTTGAATGAAATAAAATGTTTTAATTTGGTTGAAATTTTTGGTTATTACAGTATCAAAAGGAGACTGTCCCGCTAACAGTAAATGATGTGCTATATTCTTTTGTGGCTTGGGAAAATAAATCTTGTAACCATTAATCCTAAGGTACTTTTGTTGCATAGGTCATTAATATTTATATTCATTAATTAAACCTTATATTTTTTTTAAATGATTATATTAATTAATAAAATACATTGTGCATGTTTAACACCTATTTTATATTTTATATTTTTGTTGTTGTTACAGAATATACATATACTTGAAGCAAATAATGAAATGCAAAAGCTCAAGGGAAAACAATCCAAAGTATTTTATTAAGTAAAATACATAAAACTATAACAAAAAATAGAATTTAGTTTATTGGGTTTGAAAAAATATTATATGAATAATTATATATTCATATTGTTTTTTATGTAATAACTTTAAAATTACTGTTAGTACAAAATACATCACTATAAATAATTTATGGTCATCGTTGAATTGCTTGTGAGTGAGTAAATGCATAAAATATCCACGCAATAATATTAAACATGTTAGCAAAAGTTATCAATAATCATGATAAAAGAAACAATGGTAATGATAAACTATTAAACAAGTTAGTAAAAGTAACTTATGCTGATAGTCTAATTACATTTGTGTCTCCAAAAGAAGACAACAACCGCGATAATATTTTTAAACCGTGACTATAAGTAAACATTTATCACTCTATTAAAAAACACATCACTATAGGTGTATTATTAACAACGATTATCAAAATAAGATAAATATATCTCCAAAAACACCCTGCCATTTAATGACGATGTTGACCTATAATAACAGGTTTTCATGGGTTATACTCACCATAATTGAACGACTTCATAACTTATCTTCAATGAAATTGCATTTCCTCACACAATGAATGAAAAAAAATACTATCATAAAATGCCTATAACGACGAGTTTTTTCCGTGAATAAATCCCAATTTTGTACTAGTGTAAATATATTACTATGGATTTTAGGTTGGCTCAATCTAGAAGGCATCCTTTATTCAAATTGCGAGACGTATTTTCCAAGTATTCTAGATAAAATGTTACTTATATCTTATGAATAATCTAGTTTTATGACGTACATGTTAAGATACACAAACCTTAATGCTCTTGTCACCACTCTTATTATTCTTTCTTACTAAATACTGAATTTACCATTAGAATGTCGTCTCAGGTCTCCACCCAGGATTCTTTCACGTAATATCGGAGTGCAAAGAAGAGTGACGTTTCAACACCAAAATGCAAATAAAAGTGATGTTTCATGCTTCAGTTTGTCTAGTTAATTTAGGTATTCATGAGTTTCCTTAAAAAGTAACAAGAAACCAGTCAAACCACAACCTAATTACCAGATACTAAATTGATTTGATTTTTTTTATCTTTGTTTTTTTTTTTCTCTTGGGTTCATGGAAGATCATAAATTTTTATTTAAACAACATTGTATTTGATTTTAGGGTTTATATAGGCTTAGGGTTAATGGTTTTGAGTTTCTTTTTAAATCTTGAACATGTTGGAGGTGGTGAACGAGATTGTGGGGTGGATGGGCTCTATAATAATTAAAAATAATTTAAAAGCTATAAAAGAAATTGTAAAATAAAAGAAAAAAATATACCAAAGTTATTTTATATACGTAAGGGACCAACACCGTAAAAAATTATATACAAGAGAGACTATCCATGTAACAAAAAAAAATTATGAGCACAACTTGCAAATATAGAAAAACCGTAAGGACCATTTATTGATTCGGTATCTCAATAAGCCCAAGGACTCGAATGACCTATTGGGCTAAGACTTCTTAAAATATTTGTTATTCGCAAAAAGAAATTAAATGGTACTCTAATTAAAGTTGTATGTTGCTTCATTAAACTATTTTCATTGATTTCAACAAATTTCGGTGATTACAAGCAACATATATATTTTTATAGTTATTTAATGAAAAATTACGTGTATAATTTACTAATATTTAAAGTTGTATGTTGCTTTATTAAATTATTTTCATTGATTTCAGCAAATTACCGGGGGTTACAAACAACCAACTATACATATTTATTGTCATTTAATGATAAGTTACAAGTTACGTGTATAATTTATATATATTTTACTTGAATCATTTGATGACTATATATATATGCACAGTCCAAGGTTTTATAAGCAATATCCATACACTATAAAACATGGCATCCTTCAAGCTATATGTCGTTATTGTGCTCATACTCGCAATGACCGGTAAACTTTATATTTATTATGGTTTGTAATTTAATCAAAATTAAAACACACAGTTGAAATAATAATAGTTAGTAGGTTGGGTGTCATTATATATAATGTAAACACATAATACATGTTTTTATTATTTATTTATTTATTTATTTTAATCAGGTACTTTGGCCGAGAAGATGAATGGACTCAACATAGGACAATGTGTGGATCAGTGGGCTAACGGAAGACCTTGCAATATATATGAATGCAATGATGAGTGTCAACAACATAAAGGGCCACACGCCGGAGGTATGTGCGATTCCGAACATATACTTTGTTTATGTATCTATGATTGTTAAAGTCTTTTGTTAGGCGAAAGCCATATTATCTATTTAATATCAAATAAATGAGCTTTGTAATAACATATGTGATCGGCACAATTAATATTATGTTACAACCATTTCTCATCATTCTTTAAGATTTTGTTTTGTTTTTGAAGTGAGATAAATTTCAACCAAATTTCGTATCAAAGTTTAAGGATATTTGTGTTTCAAACACATCTATAAGGACGAGAAAAACTTAAGCTAAGCTTAATAACAATGAAGAAAAAGATAAACAGAATATAACATAGAAGGACGAGAAAAAAATTTCACGAAAATTCATTGACTTTTATTGGGGCATAATGATTCCAAGGGAAAGAAGACTTAGACTGAGAACATAACTTTTGATTGAGTATGCTACACATCAATTAGACTTAAAAGATTATCGAGATGTTAGACGTGAAGCTCAAAAAATCTAACGTTACAAGGGTCGTGACTTGTGACCCACGAGAATCAATTTAGAAGCCAACTTTGATAACGATAAATAGAAACGTAAATAGGATATGGTATTGCAAACTTTAATGTACGTACGATTTAGTCTTTTTATTAAGTGATCTTTTTTGGTTTGTAAAGAATTTAAAAATTATTGATAAAATATTTTTTTTTCATAAATAAATGTAAAATATAAATATGTAATTATTTACATCCTGGTGATGATAAATCGTGGTTACCTGGTGAGTAAATTGATTAATCTTAACAAGAGACAATATATTGATTCATATACACCTCAATGTGTTTAGACTCCGTATCTTCTTCTGCAACCTCTACTATTGCTCCATATAATTATGCTCGTTCCTTCTCTTCAACCTGATAAGTGAATATCATAAAGTATTACCCAAGAACAAATTATTAATTTTCTTTTGATGTAAATAATGGAAATAATGAAAATTAGGTTCCAAGAAGATAAGCATGTCTCATATGTTCCCGGTGTCGTCATGGGTTTAGTCATTTCTATATCGTTTTGAAATGTATTTTGCCAAATATTGGATAAGAACAATCATAAACCATGCATGTAAACAAGACAAATAATGTCAACAAAAGGTAACAGTAAGATCTTACACACATATGTATCTCCTAGTGTTTTTTTATGAGAAAGGGAGAGGGGGATGTTTGGACGTCAACATATTCGTATCCAGGTGTAGATGCATAAACAAATATTACATTCATAAATCGCAAATCAAGTCGACTTGTAAATAATTGCTTCAACTTTTTTCTAGGTATATAGTATGGAATTACAAAAATACAAACATAGATGCATATTATTGATGTTAAACCAAAATATACTTGTATTATTTACAAAAAAAAAAAAAAAACATTGTTTCAATAGATTCACATTCAAATCTACAAAAAGAATAATGGTCAAATTTTAAAGTAGCTTAGTCAAATATATTAACAAAATTGTTCCTTCATAAGGGGATATTTGCCCATTCAAAGGTGTCAGCTCAGAGAGGTATTCATGGTTCTTTATAGGTAACAAAAATTTACAACAATTGAGTGATCGACTCTCTCTGTTCCCCTTATGATATATGAAAAAACGAAGGTCTACATGAGAAAGAATGTTTTATGAACATGAATTTCTCTCCAAATTGCAACCATAACAAGATTTAGAGGAGGTTGGGGAATCATTTTAAGAAAATTTGATATCATGGACAAGGTCGGTTTTAAGGATTCAAATGCCAATGACGAGGCAGATAACAAAGCCCCTTAGGCATTAACATGTAACGAACTAAATTACATAAACTAATTTTTTTTATTAACATGACGATAAACTTTATAACAATAAACATAGCAAAATCATAATATATATATATATATATATATATATATATATATATATATATATATATATATTTTAATGAGTAATTACATATCCTAACAGTTAACTGACGATCTATGAAGCTCTCGTAACATTCTTGATTGCAAATTGGTTGATCAACTATTCATAGTCTATACTCTCTAAGATTTAGTTCTCGATAGATATCATCGACAAACCCAGGGGCGGAACACGAACAATATTATCAGAGGGGCCGAAACTAAAACTTTACCATATAGTAAAATTAATCACTAATAATAAATATAAAAAAAAAATTTATTTGAAACAAACAAAGTTATTCTACATATCCAGTTGGACAGAGGGATCTAGTAGTGTATGATTGGAATTTTGATGATTATATATTTTTAATAAACAAAATTTTTTTATGAGATTTTTATAGGATTCTCTTGTTTAATTAAATAAGAACTAATAAATAGCAAAAAAACATTTTTTTGGGTCTTTGATGTACTTTTAACAGCTCATAAGGTATTCCAGTTTCTAACGTTATATCGTATCAAATATATTATATTATTACTGTACTGTACTGAGAGAAAGAACTGAGGGTAAAAGATAGAAAGAGAAAAAGAGAAACAATTTACAAATACAATGGAGATGAGTGACGAAGAGCTCACAAGACACAAAAGATGCTAGTTGTTGTTGCAGATCGGTGAAAGAGGGAGAGGAGATGTAAAAAGCGCACTGACCATGGAGATCGGTGGCGGTGTTCTAGTGCGGCAAACATCGGAGAAGAGAGACAAATAGTGCACTCCGGAGGCGGTGATGATATTATCTGATGAAAAGTCTGGTGGTGGTGTACACTCCAACGATTTTTTTCCCGATGATAAGTTCTACATTTGAATATTTTTTAGGTTTTCTTAGAGTTTTTGATTCCTTAATAAATTTGTGTCCTATATTTACTAGGATTTGTTTTGATATTTCGGTCATTTTTAGAGTTCTTGCTAACTACTTCTTTATTTACCTTATCTATTATCCTAATATCTAACAAGATAATGATAGATTTTCTGTTTTTTTTTAAGTTAAATACTAAAGAAAATAATTTTTTTGAATTATATATCTGTCGATATATTATAATTTGGAGACTTTAGGGGCAGAAATTATGAAAAAAAATAAAAGAACGTCTATAAATATATATATATATTTCAGGTATATGTATAAAAAATAAAAAAATAAAAAAAGCAGGGGGGCCATGGCCCCCTCTGGCCCCAATGTAGTTCCGTCACTGGCCAAACCACTAAGGTCCTATTTGATTTGGTGCTAACCCGGTCCGGTCAGTCATTTTTGTCTGACTCGGTCCGGTCAGAGTGTTTGATATATATAGATTAGGCATCTGACTCGGTCTCGGTCCATAAAATTGATCTGACTCGGTCATATAGAAAATTGAAACTGACCGAGTAAGTAATGGAAGAAAGACATTCGTGCCCCGATAAAAAAAAAACACGTCTCCTTCCAACACCTTCAACACAGCGCCTTCCACAGAGCACCATCAACGACTCTTCCTCCTTCAAAAGGCCCATCCCACCGGACAATTTTGTGGCCCCCACCTCACCTCAGGCAGAGTCGCCGCCGCAGCAAGCAATGTCGCCGACCTCCGCATCCCTGATGCAGGTTTCTCCTGTCGATCTCTGCCTCTCCTGATGCAACATGATTGACTGTTGTTAATTGGATCGAACTCAAACAGTTGATTACTAAACGAGCAATCAAAGGTATGATCTTATGCCTTTTCTTATTTCAATTTTGAATTCTGGAGTGGACCTCGTTTGCATCTAAGGCTCGAATTTAAGCTATAGTTTCATTAAATTGCTGAAATTGGATAGTTGTGGTGTTTATTAATTTTTTTGTAGCTCTTTTTGACACTTTTTATTTATTGAATATGAGTGGTTCAGTCAGTGGTTTTAGGAGGGTATCAATTGGAAGATCATATTTTGGAAGTTCAATTTAGGGACCAGTATGTTGGGGCTCAGTCCTTCATTGCTGAGGGAGGGCAATAGTTGTTCTAGCAGAAAAGAGTGTTGGTTTCAACACCATTGACATTATAACTTAGGGGTTTGTCTGTTTAATCGTCAAATATCACCATTTACATATATATGATGCCTTTTTTTGTAGTTTTTTTTTCTACCAGATGATAAGCATTGTTGTTGAAGGTTTTGCCCTTCAATATGTTTTTTCCTTGTTTTGAATTGGATGACACAACTTGATGGTTGCTCTTGGAACCGTCTATTATTTATATTTCCATTTTTGACCATTTTACCCCTGATGATGACGTGGTGTTGTTCTTCTGGTTTTTTGTAGAGAGAAGCTTGAAGGTTTTCTTGTCCTTGCAATGGAAAGTGGTTGATGTTTGGTAAGTGATGGTGCCATGCACAAGATTTCAATCAAGCATCATCATTTTAGCAATTACAAAGTTTATAGAAAAAAAAAAAAGCAGATTTTTTATAAAGAAATGAGGGAGCTTCTGTTTGAGAATTAGGTGTTGTCCAGAATTTTCTAGGCATGGAGGACATATACAAGTTTCAATTATAACATCCTATCTTTTTCCAGATTTCTTAGTTATATCATCCTATTTTGCTTTTTCTAAATTTCTTTGTTATTATTGTAAATTGTAATGATATAGCCGAGTGTTTTTTATATAATCATTTGTTAACTTCATCAATCATATAATGATATTCATGTATGTTAAAGTTAGATACGTATGAAACAGTTGAACAATATGTGATTCTTTTGGTTTTTATTATTTAAATCGTTAATATTGGAACAATATTTAATGGGAAATTACCAAACAAGCCATTTGCGTCCTTTTTTTGCTCTCAGGTTGCTAATTTACAAAATGGCATAGATTGTTAAATTTGTTTCTTTCGTATTAGAGTAAAGAAGGGTAAAATGGTCATTTTCAGCATTCAGCACAACCGGTCAGAGCTGTAATCAAACAGCATGGTTTCAATTAGAGACAGGTTCAGTCAGAGCTTCTGACCCGATCAGGCCCTGACTCAGTCAGATCTGACTCAGACAACAACTATCAAACAACCCCTAAGTCTTTATTGGGTCATTGTGTAGCGTATTGTGGAGCGTAAGTAAGATTTCACAAACTTCAATTTCGAAAAACTCATTTCTACAGATGCGACTGTTATTTGAATAGTCATCAATATTCTATATGCAATGCTTGCATTTGGGAAATAATTAAGTTCTTTCAAGAACTTCAAAACATCTATAGGGTTGTGAAATTCATTGGTTTCCAATGTCTCAAATAATTTCAACTGCGTATAAAGTTTCTCGACATCAATATCCGATCTTTCTTCAAACTTGAGTGCTTTTTAAACACAACGACAATACGACTTAAGATATTTATCTTCAATTCTCTTCAGATTATTCAAATTATGTGGAAATAAAAAAAACAAATACTTTGTCATACTCTTTGAATTGTTCAAATCTTATCTTAAGAGAAGAAATAGCTTGATCAACAATGTATAAGAAATAATTGAATATGAAATTCTATTCAAGTGTAAATGAAACTTCTTCGCTACTTGAACTCTCATCAAACAATTTTTTTCCTTTCAATCAAACGATTTTTTTGAAATCTTGGATCAATACCCATTTCAATAGCAATCTCCTTAGCTTCAAAAATCGTTTTTGAAAAACTAGTTTCTCTATAATCCTTGAAGTACCCAGTTAATTTGTTTATTTCTATAATAACATTAACATGATGCATATCCTTTGATTATAACTTCTTACTCACAATATTCACATGGTGTAGTACTTCATAGCAAATAAGAATTGATACCAAAAGTTCAAAGTCATCAAGTTCTTTTTCTGCTAATGAAGTTGCTTCACTGGTAATTACAGCATCATTATCTTTTTTCCAACTTGAAGTAACGCTTCCCATACATCCACAAGTTGCAGTTTAATAGCCTTTACATGTGACAACCCAAAATTTATTTCATCATTTAAACCCTTTTCCGTTAATAGAATATTCTATTTTATAAAAGTTCCGTTAAATTGGGGTCGACAAATAAATAAATGTTTTATTTATTTGTGTTTTATGTCAAAATCATCGTAATAAAATAAATAAAAGCAAGTAAATTACATTTCCATTTAGTTGGAAAAAGTTATTTTTATTTACGACCATTTAACCGGGTAAAAAGTTTAAACCTTGTTAAACATAAGTATCGGATAGTCGTATATCGGGTACAACACCCAAGCATTATATAAAGGAGGGTGGACACTCCATAGAAACCTTTTAACACACTAGACCGACTTTCTCTCTCTACTCTCTCTCCTCAAGTTCGATTTCGCCTCAAAACCGCAAGTTTCCGCCTCCAAAACGTAAGATCCCTTACCCTAACTTGTTCTAGATATCATTTATTGTTGTTTTAACTCAAAAATCGTCCATGAAGGCTGAAAAAGAGGAGTTTACGGCCTAAGAACATCCTTAGGTCGTAAACCCCTAAAAAGATGCCAAAAGTCCCAAATTTCTTCCCTTTAAGCTTAGAAACTAGTTTTGGACCTAACCTAGAAGTGTTTGAACCTGGAATCAACCATTTTTAGGGCTTGGAAGAGGGTTTACGGTCCAAGAACATGCTTAGACCGTAAACACCCTCTAAACTTGCAAACCAAGCCCAAAACACCTCCAAGACACATTTAGGCTTAAGATATGGTTTAGGGACGTGCTATTTTGGACTTGGAACACCTAAACATCAACATTTGAGGGGTAAACTAGAGTTTACGGCCCAAGCATATGCTTAGACCGTAAACTCCCTTAAAACATGTCAAATGAAAGTTTAAGCCCCTAAAGAGCCTAACACCTTCACTAGAACTTGTTAGGAAGGAGCCAAGGGCCTTGTAATCAAAAAATGGAGGTGTCCAAGAGTTTACTACCGTAAACCATGGGGTTTACGGCCGTAAACTCCCAAGGAGCGGTCCTTGGACCGTAAACTCCAAGGGAGTACACTTTTGGAACCTTAAACACCCCTATAGCCTTGTGTATTGCCTTAGAATCACTTCTAGAACCACATGAGGCTTGAAAACACTCAAATACCCTCCTCCCATGAGTTTACGGCCGTAAACTCATGGGGGATGTGGTCTCCCAACCATAAACTCACTTAAGGTGAGTTTTAGAAGAGTAAACTCCATGGTGAGGTCTTATACTCTTTCCTTGCAACCCACTAGCCTTCTAGCACTCAACCATAAGACCTTTAATCACATTAGGATGTCTATACGTGCATAATTAGAGTCTAAATAAATAATTACTTGTAAACATATGTCTTCATATGTTACTAGGGTCATAAAGGGTGTACAAGTCTTTACTTGACACCAAACGCTCATCCGACACTTCCACCAGATCTACTCATTACAGGTGAGTTCATACCCCTTAATGAACCTTTTTAAATGTTTTTACATGTTTTAGGGGGGGGGGGGGGGTACAAGTATAATTCTACAAGTTTTTATTATTATTGAATCATATGTGATTCACAAATTATCATCAAAAAGGGATCTTTCTACACTTTTAGCTGCTTACCAATAAAACTGTTTTAGTTGATTATCAAATGCATTTTAAGATTAAATTGTTATTAAATTGTTTTTAAATCTGTGTTTAAATTACTTTTCTTTTTAAAATATATCTACACTAATATATTTATATAAGTAAGGCTTGAAGGACTTAGGACCGATAGCTCGCCTTATTTCCTGTTCTTGTTTGATGTGGTCTTAGGGTATCTGTTATCCGTCCGACTGTCGTTGATTTCTTAGTTATATATCATATATATTTGTGTTAGATATGAAATTCTTCATCTTACCTAATACCTTTGTTATTCAAAGGAAGGAAATCATACACTCTAGTTAACTATAATAAGTGTAGTTAAGACTACTACTCGTTACCTCTACTACTAATATACTCACTATAACGGCTATGACTACAAGTTAATACACGTATAAGAGAACACTCTATGAACTATACAAAAGACTATTATACTATAATACCGAAGAATACACGAATCTAGAGTATAACACACCATCCCTCTATAAGACACTCTACCGCGCTTAGACCATGTGACCAGGGCTTTCCAGAAGGAAGGAGACACTACACGTATAGATCTATACGGGGCGGACACTATTTCATCCCGACTGCTAGCTACAGTCCGAGCCGACTAGGCCAGGGGTGGCACTACATCACTACACTACGCATGACCGGGAAGGTCATCGGGTTCTCTATTATCAATTCAGTCTGGTTACATGAAGGGTTACACCTTTATTCAAACTAATACACTAAGACTTAAGTCTAAGCTAACATCCCGAAGTAAGTAAATATCTAATACTAATGGAAGTTTGCACCACTACTACTGCCAACAGGCATAACTTTTCTTCATCTATGTTACTCACATGAGATTTATTACCGTACTTTTACAACTGAAGGTTTTCAATGATAATACTTACACACAACTCAAAGGATTTAACTTACAAAGTACTTTTCTGGAAAATATAGGATTTTCTAGGGATTTCTACTACTTATAAACATAAATTTCAGTCTTTATTCTATAAGTTTGTAAACACTTTTATATAACAAAGACACTAAATTCTTATGAACTCACCAGCTTTATGCTGATACTCGTTTTCAAAATAACTTGTATCCTCAGGTCAAAGATAAGACAGGTACAGGTGCAACTTTTGGAGAAGATGGAGCACATACAAGACCCATGTTTTATTTTGTTATACTTTTGGTGTCTATGAAACTTTACAGAACACGTTCGTAATTAAATTTACTATATATATGCAATGGTTGTTGTCGCTTGTCTTTACTATTATGCAATTGTTATGATACTGTACATGACGTCCTCCACCCCAGAACGTATTCCGCCGTTACCGGTTTTGGGGTGTGACAGATTGGTATCAGAGCATTGTTTATAGTGAATCAAGTATATCAAGCTATAAAAAGATATGCGAACTATAAACACTTCGGGACTAAAACACTCTGACCAAGAATATATACTTATAAATACTAAAATATTTAATTAAGTATATATATATATATATATATATATATATATATATATATACACACTGACCACTACAAAAGGGTCAGTATCATACTAGAACAGAACAAAAGTATTAAGATTGTTGAACAGCACAATTAAGCTTAGAGACATATAGTCACATCTGGGTGAATGTAGCCTGATCAACTACATTTTTCCAGGAGTGACTAGCATGTGCCTAAGAGTGATTGTGGTGTTGTAACAAGTCTAAAAACGTACCAACACAACCACAAGAACGTTAGAACAAGAATACTATAGGAGTATTCTGCATTCTACTAATTAAGTGTATGATAACTAAAAGGGTCGTTACTTGTAGGACAATGGTTGCTAAGTGGATACACCACGGTTACATGTGACTAGGGCGCTATAGACTCAGAATCTGTGACCTTTGCTTCATTTCCTGTTCTTGTTTGATTGGGGATCTGAGGTTAGGGTCACTTATTCGAAGGACTATCTTGCTTCGGTTACATGTAATTGGTATGCACTACACAAGTATTGGGTCGACCAATAATGATCCATCTCATAAGTATCCTAGATAAGTACGTCTGTTAACCTCTCTTTCCCCTTTCTCGCGTAGATAGCATGGCTGGCTTCCACCATCCCGGCGATCCGTATTATCCAAACCAGGGCAATGGAGGATGGCTCGATGAGGAGCCAGAAGATGATCACCCAATCCATTTGGATGATCATCATGCAGAAGGCTTCTCAGATAACTCCAGCTCCGAGCCATAAGTTAACAATCTACCCCCTGAAGCTCCAAACCCCAACCCCTGTTCGGCATTTCAAGGTCCCACTCCCATGTGGGCAGTAACCTTGAACCGATGGAGCGAAGAGCAGGGTCAGCCTTTACCTTACAATGGAGACCGAAGCTTCTACAACATAAGCGAGGGAGGATCAACGGACCAAGTTCTGCCCATCATGATCCGAAGGATTGCCAGGAACGTCGAGCAAAGTCAGGCAGCCATTGGCCGAGTTGTAAAAGTGGATGCCAACTCAAACCTCAACACTGTTCGCATCCGCCAACTTGAAGAAGCTATGGATAGGACAAGGAGGACCAACGAGCCTCTGCAGCAATAGCTAGCTGCATCTCGAGCCGAAGTTAGGGAACTCCGAGCATGTCAGAGGACTCATGAACGACAACTTTAGGAGGTTATGTGCCAACTGGCTGATCTGAGGGTTCGCCCAATGGGGACCCGTCGCCAGTAGAAGATGTCGAAACATCTCACTCTTTTGTTTAAGGACTAGCCTTTTTCTTTTCTATGCTCGGTAGAGCACTTGTCTGTAAACATTCCTAACTTTGAAAGTACTTTAATTAGGCCTCTAGACTGCCAACATTTTCCTTTTGGCTTGATGTAAGACCTACCATTAGGTCACTTTTCCCGAACTTGTATTACATCATTAATACCAGTAATTGACAGTTAACTACTCTGTTGCTATGACTCTCTCTCTCTGATTTTTGGACTATGTTGATTTAGTCCATGAAACACTCTTATCATACTTGCAATAGATTCTTACTATTGTCATCATCCCTATTAACTTTCAGTGAAAGATGCCTCCTCGAAAGCGCCCAAATAGAGGCAGACCAGCGGCTCAAAATCCACCTCCACCACCTCCTCCTTCGCAGTTCGACCTAGTGCTGTTTCAAACAGCTGTGACCGCAGCTATGGCCCAAATGAATTCTGGCGATGCTAGTGGATCCGGAATGGGAATCAACTCCAGACACGGTGAAATCCCCTCTCGTACATAGGGGTGTACTTATAAAGATTTCATGAACTGTAAGCCCACATTTTTCAATGGGACCGGAGGAATCCTCGCTCTGTCCCAATGGATCGAAAGAGCCGAAGCTATTTTCGAAATGTGCTCATGCTCCGAAGAAAGCAAAATCAAGTTTGCTGCTACCACCTTCATTGAAAGGGCCCTAACATGGTGGAATGGCCACGTCAGTTCACTCTCTCTAGTAACAGCCAATGCCATGGGCTGGGACACACTGAAGGACCTGCTGAGAAAGGAGTACTGCCCTAGAAGGGAGGTTCAGAAGCTTGAAGAGGAACTCTGGAACCTCAAAATGAAGGGAACAGACATAGTGGCTTATACGGCCAGGTTTTGCGACCTGGTGGCTATGTGCCCTAACATGATCCCTTCTGAGAGAAAGAAAATCGAGCGATACATCTGGGGTTTAGTGCCCCCGTATCAAGGAAACGTTCTATCTTCCCATCCTGCAACCTTTGATAGCGCCAAGGAGTTGGCCCACAGGTTAATTGATCATGAAACTCCTTCCACTCCAGCTACAACAATCACAACTGCCACTGCACCGCCCAAGTCAACCGAAAAAAAGAGGAAGCTCTGGGATCGGAAGAAGGGCAAGAAAACTCAACCCTCCTCCAAAGATCAACAAATTGTGGCTGTCCATGCTGCCACTACTCCCGCGACCTCGGTACCATCAAAAACTTATGTTGGGAACCTGCCCAAGTGTCCCAAGTGCCCCTTCCATCACAACGGCCCCTGCCGTGAATTGCAATGCACCAACTGTGGTCGGAAGGGCCATACTGTCCGGTTTTGCGGAGCCCAACCCAAACCCATCTCGCAAGTCCCCAGTTCGGGAGTGACCCAGACCTGTTATGGAAGCGGTGAAGCTGTCCATTTCAAGAAAAACTGTCCGAAGGCTGGGAATGCGGGAGGAATAGGAAGACTACTCGCTATTGGCCACAACGAAGCAGTAGCGGATCCCGCAGTAGTCACGAGTACGTTTCTTCTCAACAACTCTTATGCCTATGTTTTATTCGATAGTGGTGCAGAAAGAAGCTTCATAAACCAAAACTTTAAACACTTACTTAAGCAATCCCCGCAACCACTAAAAGAAACATTCGTCGTAGAAATGGCTAACGGAAAGACCGAAAGCTCTAACGAAATTTACATAGGTTGTACCCTCACGTTAGACGATCATTCATTCCCAATCGATCTCATACCAGTCTCAATCAAGAGTTTCAATGTCATTGTTGGCATGGACTGGTTGAGTCTTCATCACACTGATATTCTATGCTTCGACAAAGCCATTCGCCTAAATCCACCGAATCACAAGACTCTGTTGATCTACGGAGACAAGCCCGGTATGAGCCTTCGTATCATCTCAAGTATTCAAGCCCAGAAATACTTGCGCAGGGAATATTGTGCCTTCCTTGCACACGTCGTCGACCCAAGCCAGAAAACGAGAGATCCAAAAGACATCCCTGTTGTATGCGATTTCTCTGACGTCTTTCCAGAGGACCTTCCAGGTTTACCTCCCAAACGTCAGGTTGAGTTTAGAATCGACCTAGTCCCAGGAGCTACCCCCATAGCTATGTCGCCCTATCGCTTAGTGCCTGCCGAGATGCAAGAACTATCCAGTTAACTTAACGAGCTGCTCAGCAAGGGCTTTATAAGACCGAGTTTCTCACCCTGGGGAGATCCGGTCTTGTTCGTGAAGAAGAAAGACGGATCATTCTGTATGTGCATCGATTATAGGGAGCTCAACAAACTCACGGTCAAAAATCGCTACCCTCTTCCCCGTATAGATGACTTATTCGACCAATTACAAGGGGCGAGTTACTTTTCCAAGATTGATCTTAGGTTTGGGTATCACCAGTTACGAGTACCTGAGGAGGATGTGCTAAAGACAGCCTTCCAAACTCGTTACGGGCACTATGAGTCTGTAGTGATACTCTTTGGACTGACTAACGCACCCGTAGTGTTCATGGACTTGATGAATAGGGTGTGTCGTCCATACTTAGATCAGTTCGTCATCGTCTTTATTGATGATATACTCATATACTCTCGGAGCGAGGAAGAACACAGGAGTAATCTACGAAGAGTCCTAGAAACCCTGCGATCGGAGAAGTTATACGCGAAGTTCTCTAAGTGCGAATTTTGGATCCAAAGAGTTGAATTCTTAGGACACATGGTCAGTGAAGAAGGAATCCACGTGGATCCATCCAAGATTAAAGCTATTGAGAACTGGTCAGCACCAAAGACGTCTACAGAAATTCGTCAATTTCTAGGCCTCGCTGGCTACTACCGCAAATTCATTCATAACTTCTCCTGGATTGCAAAACCTCTTACCAAATTGACACAGAAATCCGTAACATTCGACTGGGAAGAGAAGTAGGAGAAGACATTCCAGACCCTGAAGCGAGCTCTATGCACCGCACTGGTATTATCCCTTCCCGAAGGGACATAAGATTTTGTGGTATACTGCGATGCATCGAACCAAGGGCTCGGTTGTGTATTGATGCAATGAGGTAAGGTCATCGCCTATGCCTCAAGACAGCTGAAGACACATGAGGTTAATTACACCACCCACGACCTCGAGTTAGGGGCGGTTGTATTCGCTCTAAAGATCTGGAGACATTACATGTATGAAATGAAGAGCACAATATACACTGACCATAAAAGCCTCTAACATATACTGAACCAGAAGGAGCTCAATATGAGACAACGACGGTGGGTCGAGCTACTCAATGATTACGACTGCGAAATTCATTATCACACGGGTAAAGCCAATGTGGTAGCAGATGCCCTAAGTAGATAAGAGTATTCTGGTCGAAGAGTCAAGTCATTAACAATGACTATCCATTCGCATCTATCCGCACAAATTAAGGAGGCTTAGCTCGAAGCCTTAAAGCCTGAGAATGTGGCGGGAGAATCCCTGTGTGGAATGGATAAGAACTTGGAGGTCAAGGGTGACGGAGCCTATTATCTCATGGACCGAATCTGGACCCCACGCCATGGTGGTTTCAGAGACTTGTTCATGAAGGAAGCACACAACACTCGATAATCCGTTCACTCAGGTTCAAATAAGATGTATCTGGATCTCAAAAAGCTATACTGGTGGTCTAACATGAAAGCAGAGATTGCTACCTTCGTGAGTAAGTGTCTTACTTGCGCAAAGGTCAAGGTCGAATACCATAAGCCATTAGGCCTTCTCTAACAACCGGAGATACCGGAGTGGAAGTGGGAGCGGATCACCATGGATTTCATAACCAAGCTACCCAAGACAACAGTTGGGTTGGATACCATTTGGGTCATCGTCGACAGATTGACCAAGTCCGCGCACTTCCTACCCATCAAAGAAACAGACAAGATGGAGAAACTCACAAGAATATACATTAAAGAGATAGTACGACTGCATGGTGTCCCTGTATCTATTATCTCTAATAGAGATAGTAGGTTTACTTCGAGGTTTTGCAATCACTGCAAAAAGCATTAGGGTCGAGGTTGGACATGAGTACAGCCTACCATCCGCAGACTGACGGACAAAGTGAGAGGACGATCCAAACCTTAGAGGATATGATGCGAGCCTGTGTGATTGACTTTGGTAAGGCGTGTGATACAAACTTACCCTTTGTGGAGTTTCCCTACAACAATAGTTATCATACATGCATCAAGGTAGCTCTATTTGAAGCCCTCTACGGCCGGAAGTGCAGATCCCCTCTGTGCTGGGCTGAGGTGGGTGACACTCAGTTAGCTAAAGGACGATTTCCTGACAGCGCTCTCACGGGTCCAGAGATCATTAGAGAAACGACCGAGAAGATTGTACAAACGAAGACAAACGAAGGTACATAGGGCCTTTTGAGATTCTCGCTAGAATCGGTCGTGTCCTTTTGAAAGTCTAACCCTAGAAGGGCACGATACGCTTTGTAAAGCGTGGAATGCTGAACCCAATAGGGCCTTTTGAGATTCTCGCTAGAATCGGCCCCGTAGCTTACAAACTCAACCTACCCTACGAACTAAGTAACATACATCCTACCTTCCATGTCTCAAACTTGAAGAAATGCATGTCCGACGAGACTCTCGTTATTCCACTCAACGAGATCGAAGTCAACGAGAACCTCAACTTCGTGGAAGAGCCTGCAGAGATTATGGACCGGGAAATCAAACGAACGAAGCAAAGCCGCATCCCAATTGTGAAGGTTCGATGGAACGCTAAACGTTGACCGGAGTTCACTTGGGAGCGCGAGGATCAAATGAAACTTAAA
Organism: Lactuca sativa; assembly: GCF_002870075.4. Classification (NCBI taxonomy): domain Eukaryota; kingdom Viridiplantae; phylum Streptophyta; class Magnoliopsida; order Asterales; family Asteraceae; genus Lactuca; species Lactuca sativa. The sequence continues at coordinate 61,149,184 of NC_056623.2, forward strand.
TATCCCCATCTCTTTGTTTAGTAGTACTGTAATAACTTAACTGCTTGAATTCTCAATTTCGGGACGAAATTCCCTTAACGGGGGATGATGTGACAACCCAAAATTTATTCCGTCATTTAAACCCATTTCCGTTAATAGAATATTCTATTTTATAAAAGTTCCGTTAAATTGGGGTCGACAAATAAATAATTGTTTCATTGATTTCAACAAATTTCGTTGATTACAAACAACATATACATTTTTATAGTTATTTAATGATAAATTACGTGTATAATTTATTAATATTTAAAGTTGTATGTTGCTTCATTAAATTATTTTCATTGATTTCAACTAATTACCGGGGTTACAAAAAGCCAATTTACAGATTTATTGTTATTTAATGATAAGTTACAAGTTACGTGTATAATTTATATTTTACTTGAATCATTTGATAACTATATATATATATATATATATATATATATATATATATATATATATATATATATATATATATATATATAGATATATAGATCCGGTAAGAAATTTTTTTTGGTAGGAAGGTAAGAAATTCTTTTTCTAAGTTACGTGTATAATTTATATTTTACTTGAATCATTTGATAACTATATATATATATATATATATATATATATATATATATATATATATATATATAGATCCGGTAAGAAATTTTTTTTGGTAGGAAGGTAAGAAATTCTTTTTCTACATATTTTTTTGATGAAGAAAATAAATGAGTCGCTAGATGATTCATTTGTAAGATGATTTACAAAAAAAAAAAATTCCCAAAAAAACAGATTCATGATTCATTTTTAAGTAAATTAAGAAAATATTATCTTTTATGATAATTTTAGTGAATAACAACAAAATCATTGTATAAATGAATCATGGAAATGTTTTTTTGAAAATTTTTTCTTGTGAATCATCTTACAAATGAATCATGTGATGATTCATTTTTTTTTGTTCGCTATATATATATATATATATATATATATATATATATATATATATATATATATATATATATATATATATATATATATATATATATATATATATATATATATAGTCCAAGGTTTTATGAGCAATATCCATAAATTATAAAACATGGCATCCTTCAAGCTATATGTCGTTATTGTGCTCAGACTCGCAATGACCGGTAAACTTAATATTTATTATGGTTTGTAATTTAATCAAAATTAAAACACGCAGTTGAAATAATAATAGTTAGTAGGTTGGGTGTCATTATATATAATGTAAACACATCATACATGTTTTTTTTTTAATCAGGTACGTTGGCCGAGAAGATGAATGGACTCAACATAGGACAATGTGTGGATCAGTGGGCTAACGGAAGACCTTGCAATATATATGAATGCTATAATGAGTGTCAACAACATAAAGGGCCACACGCTGGAGGTATGTGCGATTCCGAACATAATACTTTGTTTATGTTTTTTTGGAAACGGCAATATATATTAAAAATATGATACCCTCACCTAGCAAGGAACTAGATGAGGGACCGAAAACAAAGTACACAACAGACTAGAAATTACAAACCAGCAAAACGAGAGACACTCCACTGCTCCTACTTACAAATACCATGCCTACTTCTATGCTTCAACCAGTAGAAGACCATAAACTTTATAACATCAGTCCCTTGTATCGTAGAGATACCCTCCATTTGAAATAGACGTTTATTCCTAATTCTCCATAAGTTCCATAGCAAACCATAACAGATGGAAACAAACCTTTCTCTCTTTCTATTGCTATTGCTCCAGGTGGCAGCTAATTGAAGAAGATCTTGAACATTTTTTATAGGATTCTGCACCATTGATACACCACACTAGCTCAAAATGTTGTTCCTTATCACCGTTGCAAACGGACAGTCTATCAGGGCGTGCCCTGTAGATTCTGGTATCCCAATGCACAAACAACATAAATTGGAATTTACCACAATACCCCTCTTTTCCAAGGACACAGTTGTTGGTACTCTATCTTGAGCAGCCCTCCAAACAAAGCATAACACCTTGATTGGAACCACCTTACTCCATACAATAGCGGGAGTGCCAGGGGAATTGACGTATTTATCATCCACAATCTTTCTAAGGGAGCAAACAGAGTACCTACCATCAGCAGACAGTTTACAACTCCAATGATCAGAACCCATCCCAAGTCGAATATCAAATATATCCCTAGATAAAGCTGAACTTCAGATTCTAAACCAAAGACAACTGGTCTAGGTTTCCAACGCCATGCATGGGTCAAGTCGACGATTCTATCAGATACCCTACATCTTTTCTTTGCTTCCAGTTCAAATAAGGATGGGTATTTAGCCTTCAGGTTCATCGACCCCAGCCATGTGTCATACCAGAAGAGGGTTTGTTCACCCGACTTAATCACTACATCGAATATGTCATGAACATCCATATCATACTCAATTAAAGCCTTCTTGATACTGCAAATATTATTCCAAACACCACTTGACGATTGTTTAGAAAGATATTCAAAGGGCTTATTAGATAAGTTATGAATCTCAAAGATGACACGAGCCCAAAAGGTTTGACTGTCGTTCTTTAATCGCCACCACCATTTTACAAGTAAACCGATGTTTAGGGCTCTTGTGGAACCCACGCCCAGACCTCCATTACTTTTGGCTGCCAACACCTTCTCCCAACAGACCCAATGTATTTTCTTCCTCTCATCACATCCGCCCCACAGGAATGAATGCCTAATCTTCTCCAGTTCCTCTAAGACACCCAAAGGAGCTTTGAACAGCGAAAGATAATAAGTAGGTAAATTGCCGAGGACTGACTGTATTAATGTCAGTCTACCCCCAAAAGAAAGTGTTTTAGCCTTCCACACAAAGAGTTTGGAATGAAAGTTTTTGATTATAGGCTTCCAGTTTTTAATTAAACTCATGTTGGCACCAACTGGAACACCTATGTAATCAAATGGAAGAGTACCCGCAACACAACTGATATGTGTATTTATATATATATATATATATATATATATATATATATATATATATATATATATATATATATATATATTTTTATGCACTTTATCTTAATATTTTGGCCTTATTTATTCTCTTTTAGAACTAAAAAGTACTCATAATGCTTTGAATTATGTTTTGTAGCTATTTGTTGTCGATAAAGCACAAAAGAAAAGACTGAAGCGGAAAACGGGCTTAGAAGCTAAAAGAAATTAAAAATGCTGCATTAGACCAATTACGACCGGTGTAAATAGCAATTACACCCCGCGTATCAACCAAATCGACTTACGCCCCGCGTAACTTAAGGGTACGCCCCGCGTAATGGCTGGCACCGGATAAACTCCATCGCGTAGTAATCCTTAGTACGCCTAGCGTAATCCGACTTACACCCAGCGTACGTAAGTCGGCTACAAAGGTTATAAAAGTCGATTTTCAGCTAACCAGGAGGGGAGATTCGACTACCAACTTAATTTAGTCGATATTAAACTTCTGTTAAGCCGTTTTGAGGGTCTAGAAGGCGGCCGGAAGGCCGTTAAGCTAACGGGAGCGGAGATCGGAAGGGTTGGAGAGCGGATACATGTCGGTAATCATATGGGTTGCTAACGTGAACATGTTTAGCATTCCATTGTGGTCCTTTTCTGTATTTAGTTTCTGATTTAGGTGTAAAAACCTTTTACTTTCTGTTTATGATTGAATGAAGCTTTGATTATTAGACTAATTACTATATTGAATTGTTTATTTTTGTTTAATTTATCTTGCCAAGCTTGTTAAAAGATCCTTATGTGTTAATGATGATTATTTTCTGTTAATTGTTAAGTGAATTGAGTTGTGTGAACACCTGCTCGATTGCTTGTCTCTTATGATTTTGATGACCATCGAGATTATAAGTCTAGGAATAACGAATGTAAAACTAGGATTAACTTGAGAATAAGTAAGTTAATTTGTGAGCCTTGTTTGATGACCATCAACAAGAGGTTAAATTGAATGATTAATTTGATTAACTATATTTACAAGTCTTGCTTGATACGAACTAAACACTAGGAAGCATGTTAGTTTAATCAACTGATCACTGTTTGAATTGACTTGTTTGCTAAAGGATTAGTTATAATGAACGCGAATCTAATCATTTTAGGAATCGGTGAACATGAATAAATGAATTTGTATACGCAATTATCTATGTTTTTAAGGTGTAATTTATCTAAACCAAAGTACCTGAAGAGATTTGCTTTCCTGTTAGTTTATCGAGAATTGTTAATTAATTGTTAGTTTGAGATTTATTAAACTATTTCTTTATTCTTTTCGTGTGACCTGTAACCTATAATCAAATATATTAAATTAATTCACCACCGTTCCCTGTGATCGACACCCGACTTACCTAAGCTATACTGTAATCTGACTAGGTACACTGCTTATAAGTGCATAATTAGTCTAAGTTTGTTAGGTTATAAATATTAAAATTAGTGGGTACTTTTGTGCACATCACAACCCAATAAGTTAGCCCAATGATTATTTTCAGTCGCTGAGGCACCAATACCAAAAACCTTTGATTTTTGGAAATTTACTTTAAGGCCCGATGAGATATAGAAGCATCTCAGGATGCGAGCCAGATTCTAGAGGTTAGTACGAGACCACTCACCTAATAACAGCGCATCGTCTGCATAGAATAGGTGGGAAATAATCGGGCCATTTCCGGGGATCGAAACACCTTTAAAAAGACCTTTATCACACGCCGTTTTGAGGGCAACGCTTAATCCCTCCATAGCAATAATGAAGAGGTAAGGAGAGAGAGGGTCCCCTTGACGAACTCTCCGAGATATAGGGAATTCTTTCATTGGGGATCCGTTAATTATCACGGAAGCCCCTGATGAGCTCAAACAGCCATGAATCCACATCTGCCAGTTGCTACCAAAACCCATTTGTTCAAGGACCGAATCTAAATATTGCCAATTTACCGAATCGAATGCTTTTTCAAAGTCAACCTTGAAGAGGAGGAGTTTTTTACGAGCTCTCTTCACCCATGAACAGACCTCGTTAATTATGAGGGGACCGTCAAGTATACATCGCCCCTCCACATATGCCAATTGCTCCTCACCAATTAACATCCCAATAACACTTTTCATTCTATTAGAGAGTATTTTACTAATAATCTTACTCATGCATCCCAATAAGCTTATAGGGCGGAAGTCGTTCAAAGATAAAGGGTCTTTGATTTTGGGAGCTAACGTGATGAACGAAGAATTACACCCCCTTGAAAACGAACCACATCTTTCAAAATGATTCACAAATTCCATCACGTCAGCTTTGATGAGACCCCAAAATTTTTTAAGGAACTTGAATGTAAAGCCATCGGGGCCAGGGGCTTTTTCACTTCCACAATCCCAAATCGCAGCTTTTACCTCCTCTAGACTAAAAGGGGATTCAATTCTAATGGTGTCCATCATTGGAATTGACTTAAACTGATGGTTAATCAATTTGGGTCTGCACACATGATCTTCCAAAAATTTGTTCAGATAAAATTTGAAAACTTCCTCTTTGATCTCATTAACCTCTGTTGACCAACGCCGGTTAATCATGAGTCCATGAAGGAGATTCCTTCTATTTTTTTGTTAATGTACCCATGAAAAAACTTGCTATTTTCGTCCCCGTCAACGGTCCATTTAATTCTCGCTTTCTGTTTCAGGTCCAAGGCCTTTAAGCGTTCCCACTTCATTATTTTTTTTATACCCATGTTCCAGACACCCGTTTCGGCAGAGGACAAAGGTCTGATCGCAGCGAGCTTCTCTAACTCGTTAACACGAGTTGAAGTGTCTTTATACTCCTTCTTTTCAGTGAGACTCGCATCCCTTCTCCATTTCTTAATCGACTCCTTCAAAAATATGAATTTGGTAGCCAAATACGCATCTGGAGTGCCATACCCTCCAAATTTGTTCCATGCCTCTTCTACTAACTGATCAAAACCATCCCTGAGAGGCCAGAAGTTAAATAGTTTGAACGGGACCGGTCCAAAATCCGACACAGCGGATATTAAGGTGATGGGGCTGTGATCAGAAAGCTCCCACGGGTGAGCCGTAACAGCACTGAGGGGAAAAGAAGATAAATAACTTCGGCAGACCAAAAATCTGTCCAACATACTGAGCTTGGCGTCAACATGACTTGTATAAGTAAATTTCTACCCACCCATGTTAAAGTCCTTTAGATTGGCACTCTGAATGAATTTGTTAAACGCAAAATCACTATAGGGGCAAAAATGGGAATTACACCTTTCACTAGGATTCCTCACAACATTGAAATCTCCAAACACCACCCACATACCGGTTCTTTCCTTTATGATTCTAAGTAGTTCGATCCATACCTTCTTCTTTTCAGATGAAGACTGGGGGCCATAAACATTAACCGTGTTTACATTACCTTCTATGTTCTTACACTTGCTAATGACAATTAGAAAGCACCGATTTTTTATTACTTCTAACTTTTGAAAACAAGAGGAGTCCCACATAGAGATAAGACCACCAGATCGCCCACTAGAATCAACAGCAACATAATCGAAATTGTTAGAACCCCAACACCCGTTTATGTCTATATTGGTATGGTCCGATATCTGGGTTTCTTGGAGCCCCACGAAAGTTGCTTTGTGATTTAATCTCAATCTCTTGACCCAACCCACTTTCGCATCCTCACCCACCCCCTGACCTTGATAGACAAGAAACTCATTGCTTTAGATTACTACCACCCGATCTCCCCATGACCTCAGCTAGGATGTGATTGTCAGGCTCAATTTGAAAGCCAACTTCAGTCCCACCGACCACCGTTTTCCTGATTTCGTTTGACACGGTCTCATCTTGATCCTCCTAAGAGTTGTGAGCCGATGTTGAGCTAGATGGGTCCTTATTCAGATCCAATTAAACACTGGAACTATGAAGACGAGGATTGATGCCATTTTGGGAAGAGGAGTTGTTTATAGAAATGGGATCAACGGTGGGAGGGGAGCGACAACTTCTGGCCCTTTTCCTTCTTTTAAACTTTGGTTCACTGCTGCTCCGTCCAGAACAGGATGAAGAGGAACCTTTTTGGGAGGTGAATATGTTTTGGGCTAGAGGGGAAGAGTTAGGATTAGGCCCAACATGGTCACCCAGCACTTTATTAATACAAGGCCCAACAACATTAGCAGGAGGGTCCATGCCCATATTCCCCATATCGCTTTGCATCCAGAGTCTGCTATTAAAGTATCGGAATTTGCTTCCTGGGGAATTCCAATCGACTCGTATTGATTATCCTCATTGACAGATTCCACGCCTTGGGAGGTCCTCATCATAGAGTCAATAGTCTTTCTGTCTTCCACCACAGGGTTCACCGAAGACTCTCCGCATTCATCCTGACACCTTATCATCTCCGGTTGAATTACCGGGGAGCTATCATACCAGAGTTCGCCTTCCTCCAATTCATTGTCATTATCATGCAACCATGTATCAGAAATACCTTCTTCCACGCCGTCTTCTACCCCAATATCGGAATCGGACTCATTTGCATCCTTATCAGAGTGACAGAGATTGAATGGCGTCCAATCTTCCGAATACTCAACGACTCCCACCACATATATTGCTCCGTCTACACTAATCTGAATCTCTTCATTGATCCACGTCTTTATAGTTGTGATCACACCAACCTTACCCACAGAAAAATCTCTTTTGTCATGAATATTATCGAATGGGATGATGACCTTCCCAAATGTACTGGCAATACAGGAGAAGTTATCACCATCCCAATATCTTAGAGGGACCCCATTGATGCACAACCAGGCCAACCTTTCGTACCTTAACTCCTTGTGATCTTCAAGTGCCATCCATTTGAACCATTCCTGCCAACGTGTTTTGTCCTTCAAAAACTCACGTGCCTCCATAGATGAACTAAACTTAATGGCCATCCTTAACCCGCCAAGGTATTTAGTTCCATCTGTAGTGAACATATGGTATGACAGATTGGCAATATGATCGAGGCTATGAGCCTCGCCAATCAACAATTTCTTGTGGATCCAATGCCCCATCATAGTTTTGGGGTTGAGAGGGATTGTAATGGGGGGAGTAGGGGGATTGTTGAATCGAGTACCTGTGTTACCGGCAACCACTTGTGCAAAGGATCTTGAGTCTCTGTCACTACCCCAGACCGTGGGTATTGTTACTGGTTCTGCTTGTCTATCTCTCAGGGGTCTTCTCTGGTTAGACATATCTTTTTGATACTTGGCCAAATTGGACAGGAGAGTTGTGCCTCGAAGTTTGACCCCTTGCATGTCCGCTTCCAAGGTTCTTGTATCTTTCACTCCCATGAATCGGATGAAAGCAAAATCCTGCTTACGTTTGTTCTTTTTTCCACCTATATAAATATCCGAGATATGGCCAAATATGTCATAGAGTCTGCGTAAATCTACTTTACTGGTACCATCTTGAAAACCTGCTGCGTAAAAAGTAAACATCTCCGCCGTGCCGCTTCGATCGCTTTCATATTTGTTACGCCGACGGACCTCCGTCCATCCGTCCCCTGTGACCACAGTTCTCCGACCCCTCATCTGGTTCTTTTTTATTATATCTAGCTATGTAACATAAATAGTAGTGAATTAAATAGGAGGAAGGCTATGGAAATTCATCCCACGAAAAGTCAAATTCCAACCCACCAATCACTCCATTCTTATTTCCCTACATTCTTAATTGAAGTGGGGTTTCTTAAGAACCACATTGAAAACAATAAAATACATTCCCAATTTTGTACTAGTGTAACTATATTACTATGGATTTTAGGTTGGTTCAATCTAGAAGGCATCCTTTATTCAAATTGCGAGACGTATTTTCCAAGTATTCTAGATAAAATGTTACTTATATCTTATAAATAACCTAGTTTTATGACGTACATGTTAAGATACACAAACCTTAATGCTCTTGTCACCACTCTTATTATTCTTTCTTACTAAATACTGAATTTACCATTAGAATGTCGTCTCAGATCTCCACCCAGGATTCTTTCACGTAATATCAGAGTGCAAAGAAGAGTGACGTTTCAACACCAAAATGCAAATAAGAGTGATGTTTCATGCCTCAGTTTGTCTAGTTAATTTAGGTATTCATGAGTTTCCTTAAAAAGGAACAAGAAACCAGTCAAACCACAACCTAATTACCAAATACTAAATTGATTTGATTTTTTTATCTTTGTTTTTGTTTTCTCTTGGGTTCATGGAAGAAGATCATAAATTTTTATTTAAACAACATTGTATTTGATTTTAGGGTTTCTATAGGCTTAGGGTTAATGGTTTTGAGTTTCTTTTTAAATCTTGAACATGTTGTAGGTGGTGAAGGAGATTATGGGGTGGATGGGCTCTATAATAATTAAAAATAATTTAAAAGCTATAAAAGAAATTCTAAAATAAAAGAAAAAATAATACCAAAGTTATTTTATATAAGTGAGGGACCAACACCGTAAAAAATTATATACAAGAGAGACCATCCATGTAACAAAAAAAAAATTATGAGCACAACTTGCAAATGTAGAAAAACCGTAAGGACCATTTATTGATCCGGTATCTCAATGAGTCCAAGGAATCGAATGGCCTGTTGGGCTAAGACTTCTTAAAATATTTTTTATTCGCAAAAAGAAATTAAATGGTACTCTAATTAAAGTTGTATGTTGCTTCATTAAATTATTTTCATTGATTTCAACAAGTTTCGGTGATTACAAACAACATATACATTTCTATAAGTATTTAATGATAAATTACGTGTATAATTTACTAATATTTAAAGTTGTATGTTGCTTTATTAAATTATTTTCATTGATTTCAGCAAATTACCGGGGGTTACAAACAACCAACTATACATATTTATTGTTATTTAATGATAAGTTACAAGTTACGTGTATAATTTATATTTTACTTGAATCATTTGATGACTATATATATATGCACGGTCCAAGGTTTTGTAAGCAATATCCATAAACTATAAAACATGGCATCCTTCAAGCTATATGTCGTTATTGTGCTCATACTCACAATGACCGGTAAACTTTATTTTTTTTATGGTTTGTAATTTATTTAAAATTAAAACACGCAGTTGAAATAATAATAGTTAGTAGGTTGGGTGTCATTATATATAATGTAAACACATCATGCATGTTTTTATTTTTTATTTATTTATTTTAATCAGGTACCTTGGCCGAGAAGATGAATGGACTCAACATAGGACAATGTGTGGATCAGTGGGCTAACGGAAGACCTTGCAATATATATGAATGCAATGATGAGTGTCAACAACATAAAGGGCCACACGCCGGAGGTATGTGCGATTCCGAACATATACTTTGTTTATGTATCTATGATTGTTAAAGTCTTTTGTTAGGCGAAAGCCATATTATCTATTTAATATGAAATAAATGAGCTTTGTAATAACATATGTGATCGTCACAATTAATATTATGTTACAACCATTTCTCTTTATTCTTTAAGATTTTGTTTTGTTTTTGAAGTGAGATAAATTTCAACCAAATTTCGTATCAAAGTTTAAGGATATTTGTGTTTCAAACACATCTATAAGGACGAGAAAAATTTAAGCTAAGCTTAATAACAATGAAGAGAAAGATAAACGGAATATAACATCATAGAAGGACGAGAAAAAAATTTCATCAAAATTCATTGACTTTGATTGGGGCATAATGATTCCAAGGGAAAGAAGATTTAGACGGAGAACGTAACTTTTGATTGAGTATGCTACACATCAATTAGACTTAAAAGATTATCGAGTTGTTAGACGTAAAGCTAAAAATATCTAACATTATAAGGGTTGTGACTTGTGACCCACGAGAATCAATTTAGAAGCCAACTTTGATAACGATAAATAGAAATGTAAATAGGATATGGTATCGCAAACTTTAATGTAAGTACGATTTAGTCTTTTTATTAAGTGCCCTTTTTTGGTTCGTAAAGAATTTAAAAATTACTGATAAAATAATTTTTTTCCATAAATAAATGTAAAATATAAATATGTAATTATTTACATCCTGGAGATGATAAATCGTGGTTACCTGGTGAGTAAATTGATCAATCTTAACAAGAGACAAGATATTGATTCATATACACCTCAATGTGTTTAGACTCCGTATCTTCTTCTGCAACCTCTACTACTGCTCCATCTAATTATGCTCGTTCCTTCTCTTCAACCTGATAAGTGAATATCATAAAGTATTACCCAAGAACAAATTATTAATCTTCTTTTGATGTAAATAATGGAAATAATGAAAATTAGGTTCCAAGAAGATAAGCATGTTTCATATGTTTCTGGTTTCGTCATGGGTTTAGTCCTTTCTATATCGTTTTGAAATGTATTTTGCCAAATATTGGATAAGAACAATCATAAACCATGTATATAAACAAGACAAATAATGTCAACAAAAGGTAACAGTAACATGTTATACACATATGTATCTCCTAGTGTTTTTTTTATGAGAAAGGGAGAGGGGGATGTTTGGATGTCAACATATTCGTATCCAGGTGTAGATGCATAAACAAATATTACATGCATAAATCGCAAATCAAGTCGACTGGAAAATAATTGCTTCAACTTTTTTCTAGATATATAATATGGAACTACAAAAATACAAACATAGATGCATATTATTGATGTTAAACCAAAATATACTTGTATTATTTACAAAAAAAAAAAATATTGTTTCAATAGATTCCACATTCAAATCTACAAAAAGAATAATGGTTAGATTTTAAAGTAGCTTAGTCAAATATATTAACAAAATTGTTCCTTCATATGGGGATATTTGTCCATTCAAAGGTGTCAGCTCAGAGAGGTACTTATGGTTCTCTATAAATAACAAGAATTTACAGCAATTGAGTGATCGACTCTTTCTGTTCCCCTTATGATATATGAAAAAACGAAGGTCTACATGAGAAAGAATGTTTTATGAACATAAATTTCTCTCCAAATTGCAACCATAACAAGATTTAGAGGAGGTTAGGGAATCATTTTAAGAAAATTGGATATCATGGACAGGAGCGGTTTTAAGGATTCAAATGCCAAGGACGAGGCGGATAACAAAGCCCCTTAGGCATTAACGTGTAACGAACTAAATTACATAAACTAAATTTTTTTTTATTAAAATGACGATAAACTTTATAGCAATAATCATAGCAAAATCATAATATATATATATATATATATATATATATATATATATATATATATATATATATATATATATATATATATAATGAGTAATTACATATCCTAATAGTTAATCGACGATCTGTGAAACTCTCGTAACATTCTTGATTGCAAATTGGTTGATCAACTCTTCGTAGTCTATACTCTCTAAGATTTAGTTCTCGATAGGTATCATCGACAAACCCAGGGCGGAACGCGAACAATATTATCGGAGGGGCCGAAACTAAAACTTTACAATATAAAAAAATTAATCATTAATAATAAATACAAAAAAAATTATTTGAAACAAACAAAGTTATTCTACATATCGAGTTGGACAGAGGGATCTAGTAGTGTATGATTGGAATTTTGATGATTATATATTTTTAATAAACAAAATTTTTTATGAGATTTTTATAGGATTCTCTTGTTTAATTAAATAAGAACTAATAAATAGCAAAAAACATTTTTTTGGGTCTTTGATGTACTTTTAACAGCTCATAAGGTATTCTAGTTTCTACCGTTATATGATATCAAATATATTATATAATTATTGTACTGTACTGAGAGAAAGAACTGAGGGTAAAAGATAGAAAGAGAAAAAGAGAAACAATTTACAAATACAATGGAGATGAGTGACGAAGATCTCACAAGACACAAAAGATGCTAGTTGTTGTTGCAGATCGGTGAACGAGCGAGAGGAGATGTAAAAAGCGCACTGACCATGGAGATCGGTGGCGGTGTTGTAGTGCGGCAAACGGTGGAGAAGAGAGACAAATAGTGCACTCCGGAGGCGGTGATGAAAAGTCATCTGATGAAAAGTCTGATGGTGGTGTACACTCCAACGATTTTTTTCCCGATGATAAGTTCTACATTTGAATATTTTTTAGGTTTTCTTAGCGTTTTTGGTTCCTTAATAAATTTGTGTCCTATTTTTATTAGGATTTGTTTTGATATTTCGGTCATTTTTAGCGTTCTTGCTAACTACTTCTTTATTTACCTTATCTATTATCCTAATATCTAACAAGATAATGATAGATTTTCTGTTTTTTTTGAAGTTAAATACTAAAGAAAATAATTTTTTTGAATTGTATATCTGTCCATATATTATAATTTGGAGACTTTAGGGGCAGAAATTTTGAAAAAATAAAAGAATGTATATATATATATATATATATATATATATATATATATATATATATATATATATATATATATATATATATATAAAGAAGGGGGGCCATGGCCCCCTCTGGCCCCAATGAAGTTCCGCCACTGGCTAAACCACTAAGGTCCTGTTTGATTTGGTGCTGACCCGGTCCGGTCAGTCATTTTTGTCTGACTCGGTCCGGTCAGAGTGTTTGATATATATAGATTAGGCATCTGACTCGGTGTCGGTCCATAAAATTGATCTGACTCGGTCATATAGAAAATTGAAGCTGACCGAGTAAGTAATGGAAGAAGGACATTCGTGCCTTGATAAAAAAACACGTCTCCTTCCAACACCTTCAACACAGCGCCTTCCACAGAGCGCCATCAACGACTCTTCCTCCTTCAAAAGGCCCATCCCGTCGGACAATTTTGTGCCCCCCAACTCAGGTAGAGCCGCCGCCGCAGCAAGCGATGTTGCCGACCTCCAAATCCTTGATGCAGGTTTCTCCTGTCGATCTCTGCCTCTCCTGATGCAACATGATTGACTATTGTTAATTGGATCAAACTCAAACCGTTGATTACTAAACGAGCAATCAAAGGTATGATCTTATGCCTTTTCTTATTTCAATTCTGAATTCTGGAGTCGACCTCGTTTGCATCTAAGGCTCGAATTTAAGCTATAGTTTCATTAAATTGTTGAAATTGGATAGTTGCGGAGTTTATTAATTTCTTTGTAGCTCTTTTTGACACTTTTTATTTATTGAATATGAGTGGTTCAGTCAGTGGTTTTAGGAGGGTATCAATTGGAAGATCATATTTTGGAAGTTCAATTTAGGGACTGGTATGTTGGGGCTCAGTCCTTCATTACCGAGGGAGGGCAATAGTTGTTCTAGCAGAAAAGAGCGTTGGTTTCAACACCATTGACATTATAACTTGGGGGGTTGTCTGTTTAATCGTAAAATATCACCATTTACATATATGTGATGCCTTTTTTTGTAGTTTTTTTTTTCTACCAGATGATAAGCATTGTTGTTGAAGGTTTTGCCCTTTAATATGTTTTTTCCTTGTTTTGAATTAGATGACACAACTTGATGGTTGCTCTTGGAACCTTCTATTATTTATATTTCCATTTTTTACCATTTTACCCCTGATGATGACGTGGTGTTGTTCTAGTGGTTTTTTGTACAGAGAAGCTTGAAGGTTTTCTTGTCCGTGCAATGGAAAGTGGTTGATGTTTGGTAAGTGATGGTGCCATGCACAAGATTTCAATCAAGCATCATCATTTTAGCAATTACAAAGTTTATAGAAAAAAAACGCAGATTTTTATGAAGAAATGAGGGAGCTTCTGTTTGAGAATTAGGTGTTGTGCAGAATTTTCTAGGCACGGAGGACATATACAAGTTTCAATTATAACATCCTATCTTTTTCCAGATTTCTTAGTTATATCATCCTATTTTGCTTTTTCTAAATTTCTTTGTTATTATTGTAAATTGTAATGATATAGCCGAGTGTTTTTTATATAATCCTTTGTTAACTTCATCAATCATATAATGATATTCATGTATGTTAAAGTCAGATACGTGTGAAATAGTTGAACAATATGTGATTCTTTTGGTTTTTATTATTTAAATCGTTAATATTGGAACAAAATTTAATGGGAAATTACCAAACAAGCCATTTGCGTCCCTTTTTTTGCTCTCAGGTTGCTAAATTACAAAATGGCATAGATTGTTAAATTTGTTTCTTTCGTATTAGAGTAAAGAAGGGTAAAATGGTTATTTTCAGCATTCAGCACAACCGGTCAGAGCTGTAATCAAACAACATGGTTTCAGTCAGAGACAGGTTCAGTCAGAGCTTCTGACCCGATTAGGCCCTGACTCAGTCAGATCTGACTCAGACAACAACTATCAAACAACCCCTAAGTCCTTATTGGGTCATTGTGTAGCGTATTGTGGAGCGGAAGTAAGATTTCACAAACTTTAATTTCGAAAAACTCATTTCTACAGATGCGACTGTTATTTGAATAGTCATCAATAATCTATATGCAATGCTTGCATTTTGGAAACAATTAAGTTCTTTCAAGAACTTCAAAACATCTATAGGGTTGTGAAATTCATTGGTTTCCAATGTCTCAAATAATTTCAACTGCGTATAAAGTTTCTCGACATCAATATCCGATCTTTCTTCAAACTTGAGTTCTTCTTAAACACAATGACAATACGACTTAAGATATTTATCTTCAATTCTCTTCAGATTATTCAAATTATGTGGAAATAGAGCAAATACTTTGTCATACTCTTTGAATTGTTCAAATCTTATCTTAAGAGAAGAAATAGCTTGATCAACAATGTATAAGAAATAATTGAATATGAAATTCTATTCAACTGTAAATGAAACTTCTTCGCTACTTGAACTCTCATCAAACAATTTTTTTCCTTTCTATCAATCGATTTTTTTGAAATATTGGATCAATACCCATTTCAATAACAATCTCCTTAGCTTCAAAAATCGTTTTTGAAAAACTCGTTTCTCTATAATCCTTGAAGTACCCAATTAATTTGTTTATTTCTATAATAACATTAACATGATGCATATCCTTTGATTATAACTTCTTACTCACAATATTCACATGGTTTAGTACTTCATAGCAAATAAGAATTGATACCAAAAGTTCAAAGTCACCAAGTTCTTTTTCTGCTAATGAAGCTGCTTCACTGGTAATTGCAGCATCATTATCTTTTTTCCAACTTGAAGTAAAGCTTCCCATACATCCACAAGTTGCAGTTTAATAGCCTTTACACTCTCAAACCGACTTTCCCAACGAGTTAGATTCAATGAATTGAGACTCCAAGCTTTAACATTATATTTCAAAATTCCCCACCTCATAGTAGAATTTGCAAAGATAGTATAAATACGTTGGATGAATCCAAAAAAGTTATTTCCTTTTACACACTTGTTAGCCATATCACATAATGTTAGATTAAGAGAATGACAACAATAAGGAGTGTAAAATGCACTAGGATTTATATCTAAAAATCTCTTTTGTACTCCTTGGTGTTTTTCTTTCATGTTTGCTCCATTATCATAACCTTGACAACGTATATCATCAATTTGAAGACCAGAAGACTTTAACTCCTCAAGTGTAATATCAAATAATCCTTTCTGGAGGTATCATCAACATTCAAAAAACCTAAAAAGGACTCCTCGATACTAAGATAATTATATGATAACTTCAAATACCTCACTATTATAGTCATATGTTCTTCGTGACTTGAATCGTGAGTACAATCATGTATGAATGAGTAGTACTTTGCTTCCTTTATCTTCTTGATAAATTCTTTTGTAATTTCTTCAGCTCTCAAAGATATTAGTTCATTTTGGATTAAGTGGTCAAGATAATGCACATGAAGCCCTTCACTTTGTGATCCGTCGCACATGCTCTTTGATAATCGTGTCAAACTCTTCCAACATTTCAATGACACCCAAAAAATTTCAATTACCTGTTAAATACAATTAACAAATTAGTAGCAGAATCTGTCATCATAATTAACAAAAAGGAATTTGGCGGAACCGGAATCAAAAAAAAAAATTATAGTTATGTTTTTTATACAACTTTTCATTGGATCCATGAAATGTTAAATTATGTTTAGCAAGAAAATTCATTACTACAATAATTCTCAAAAGGACTTTTTTTTTTTTTCAGTAATCTCTTTCTTTCTTGAATGACTCATGTTAAACTTTATCAATTGTTTCGTTCAAATTTAATCTTTTACAAATGTCAAACCACTTATTCCTATTTGTAAGATGATCCAATGAAATTTCGTGTTTTGTAACCCTAGTGGTAACATGGTGCCAATCTGCATAACCTTCACCATCCAATTTACCTTTCGAAATCCCTTTTCTAAACACTTTACAATAGAAGCAAAATACCCTGTCTAGCTCTTTCGAATATACTAGCCATTCTCTATCACACTTCTCCAAATTTGATAAAGTTCTTGTATATAAAGCTTCATAAAATCATCTACCAAAATTATCGTAGGGACCATACATAATACTATTATCTCTTTTAGGACCTTTCTTGACCAATAGTTTAATCTCATCAGAATTATGTTTTTTTCTAGTTTCTTGGATCATATATATCAACAAGCTCTTTAACAGACTCTTGCTCTTCTATCTCTTCTACTTCTACATGCTCTTGCTCTTCAACATGCTCTTCCATAGGTTGTCTATGGATAAACTTATCTAGAGCACCGACGTTAACATTTCTCTTTTCTTCCTCTAATTTTCTCTTTTTATGTTTTTGATAACTGGATGGTTGTTTAGACTTCATCACTACATGTTCATTAGTTTCAACTTTCAAGTTTTCAACTTTCAACATTCAAGCAATTACAATAAACATAATTTGAAAATCTGAGAATAAGATAAACTGATTTCTGATAAACAATTTTACAATGAACATAAACTCAGAATTTAAACTACTAAACTGATTTCTATGAATCTTAGAAACTGATTTATTCATTCAATATTCTATTAAACTTATTTCTATAGCGATCAACTAATAATATACTAGTAAACTGATAAGCTATGAATCATTTAATTATGCAATTGACAATTATAAATTGATAATCCTCAATTTTTCATAAATCATACCTGATTAGATTGATTAGTTGATTAGCAGGAGATAAAATAAGATAATGACCTTCGAGTTCAATCCTTTCTATCTTGCTAAATCACATTCAGCCTTGCTCCTGTTGCTATTCACTTAATCGCTAACGTAACACCGATCGTTTTTTTAAACGAAGAACGTGAACACGTGATCGTGATGTTGGCTTCTTTTTCGTCCAATTCCTTCTCCCGTACTATGATGGGCCGATGACTGATACATTTAGATTATTGGGCTGAAAATTGTGTATACTACAAAAAATGGGCCCTGTTCCAATGCCTACCTTCACATGGTCTAAATTGGGCATGACCATACGAATTTTGTTATCTTAATATAAACAATATAGATTGACCAAAACCATCATTTTGTGTTATTACAGCCGTCTCACTACTAGAAAAAGGCCTTTTACGACGCTCAATGCGCGTCGTAAAAGGCTCAGACGACGCGCAAATGCGTGTCAAGGAAGGCCATGTCATAAATATAGACGACGCGCATTTACGACGCTCTCTTATGATACGCAATGCGCGTCAAGGAAGCCCATGTCATAAAGATAGACAACGTGCAAATGCGCGTCGTCTAGAGACGACGCGTGCTTATGATACGCATTGCATGTCAAGGAAGGCCATGTCATAAAGGAAGATGACGCTCAAATGCGCGTCGTCTATAGACGACGCGTGCTTATGATACGCAATTCGTGTCAAGGAAGGCCATGTCATAAAGAAAGACGACGCTCAAATGCGCGTCGTCTAGAGACGACGTGCGCTTATGATACGCAATGTGTGTCAAGGAAGGCCATGTCATAAAGAAATACGACGCTCATTCGCATGTCGTAACCTTATGTCTCTCGTTTTTACTATGCGCCTTTACGACGTTTTTACGATGTGCATTTACAACACACATTTACAACGTGAATACACATAATAAATGACAAATATACCAAAACATTCATTTTCATCTAAACGTCAAACAACTTTACATATATGTTGAATTACCTAAGTTGTAACTACATGTTACCTTAAGTAACATTACTAAAAGTTAGCAAAAAATTGTACATGTGTCTCAAAAGGCTACCTAGCATTACACATGTCAAAAGACCATACCTAGCATTAGTGGTTAACCATAACATTGTTTTGCGGATACATTGTCAAAAGACCATACCTAGCATTAGTGGTTAACCATAACATTGTTTTGCGGATACATTGTCAAAAGACCATACATATCATCGATAAATGAAGCCTGTAACAAACGTTGACCATTCTTCACGTATCTCATCGATATCAGCAGTTGTGTACTCAGCTTTGCCATCCCCGATCTGTGAAAACATTTGCATATTGTTTTTATTAATAAAAAATAGCATATTAACATATTCTGTAACAGTAAGTTGCTATATTTAACAACTAAGCATAAAATGTAAATTATTCTTTCTTAATAGAGCATTGTACTTTCAAATGAATGAAAGCACATATTCTGTAACAATAAGGATGCCATAAATTATAGTAATGAAAGTAGAATGCTATATCCTTACATTGTCTTTGACCAGCACTACAATTCCTTCTTCCACTATCTCCTTCATGAACCTTAGCATGTAGTAGCCACATTCGGTAGATCCGGGCTGATATGGACACTACACAATTACATATAAAATGATCATTTCAATTGATCCAAAAAATAAAGTTAAAACTACAATTTCAATAAGGAATTAAGTGCTGACCGTAACATTAACCCAATTTAGTTTAACCCTTTTGTTGGATCCACTTTGTGTAGTGTACAGAACCATTGCCCTATAAAAAAAACATTAACAAATACGTGTTTATTGTACTCACATCAAGTGTTTTGATAATTTATATTACTTACGAATCAACAATTTGCTTCAACTGCATATTGAAATTGCCAGAGCTCAAGGAATCAAGATAATAGCAAGTATCCGATTTCATGTCTAGTACACCCAATACCCAATGTCTTCTACAAAAACCACAAAAAAAAAAAAATAAATAAATAAAATGTCAAATAACATAATTGCAGTCATTTTAAAAATAAAATGTCAAATAACAATACCCGGGATTGTAGGGCATAAAGATGATGTCATTGCCCTTTCTTTTAGACAACCGATCTGCTAAACCTCTGCTTGCATCGTCAATATTCTTAGATTTCCCTTTACGCGTACTTGGTGAGATTACTGCCGGGTTCACAAAGCAAATTCCATGGTCTCTTTCTGGGGAGCCATACTTCAATTTGTTAAACAACACCCTGTTATCATACAAACACTAAATTCATTAAACAATTTTTTTAAGGCACATTGTTATTTAAATTAAATTTCTTGTACTTACATCATATAAGACACAATAACAGCACCGGTCAGCTCATCCATTGTAAGAACTGCTTCAAAATCATCCCAAGTTAAGTACGTGTAACTATCGTACCCAAAAAGATCATTCTCACTCTGCACTCTTATAGAATCAACATTTGTAACTTGTCCATCAGCCATCATTGTAGAGAGTGAAGTGACTGATGAATAGTGAGTGTTAGATATTTTATTAGTAACCTCGATTTTTGTGAAGAGACGTGCGCCTTTCACTAAAATTATAATGCGACATTTTGAGACGGCACACATTTTACATTAAGTGCCCTCCGTGTTTTTAAGTTTTTTACATTAGACACTAACTCTAAGGGCACTCAATAAAATGCGACATATATACTTAAATTTTTTGAAGAGATGACATTTTTCTAATGTCACTCTCTCTTGCATAACATAGATCAATGAGCGTCGTATTTTGCGCGTCGTAAAAGGCCTTTTTTCTAGTAGTGTCTGATTATCATCAAATATTTCATGATGCATCTTCATCCATCTTCTAATAAGAATTTTCCAAAACATTTAATTCACAAATGCCCACATACATCAACAATAACTATACACATTACAACTTGATTTGTGATTGCAATAGTGGAAGCAGTTGAGGATCTGTTGGTTTTAGTGTTCGAGTAAGCTTTCTTTAAAATAAATAAGATCGTAAGAGAAGTAAATTAATGGGCAGGAAACATCTAAGTCTGAGTTAAACTGTTTCCAACACACACATCTCATCAAAAGTTAACCTCTCCATTCCATAAAAGTAATTATAGTTCTTGGACAATTAAAAATTAACCATGTATCTGATTTATGCAATGCGTCAAAATTATAAATACCTTGATTTTGGCATAGTAATTTTTGATAGAGATCCATGCACTTAGGACTTAAGACAATTTTAGTCGACAAAGTATTCTCAAGCACAAGTCCAAGAGGCTTATGAGAATTACTTGAATTAGTCCTTGAATCGAAGTACTTCCTCTCAAGAATCAGTGTTGAAAGTTTCACATTGGAAAGAAGTAAAAGCAAAAAAAGGTGATATTGTTACAAGGGAAGGTTGAAAAAGAGGAACTTAACATTGACACTTCACCATTGTATTGATACATATTAATGCATAATGTAGCAAGCCAAATTTTTACAGAAAACTTTAACATTTACTTTCACAAATATCAACCACAATGTGTCCAAAATCCCATTACATAACCATACTGTTTTAAAATTCAGAGTTGGAAACTAAATGTGAAAACACAGGAGAATGCATGCCGTGCCATCAAGGCGGGCCCTTGCCTATATTGCTAGAAGTACCTGAAACATTCAATAAAATTGTAAGCACAAGCTTAGTGAGTTTCTCAACACATATCAATCATATAATCACATAATACCATGCACACATATATACAAATAAGTTTGCCATGAACTCCCTTCATGGTCTTCATTGAAATGCTATGGGCTACCCCCATGGTCTTATATCCCCGAGCATTGGGCTCCGCGCATGGTCTTGTCATGTGCCATGGGCTCTTCTCATAGTCTTCACATAAATCCACATATAGATCAAATAGCCACAATCATATACTCCATTACTAATCATCTCATACATATCAATTAATGGGTCGGACTTGGTGCATTCGACCCATGAGTGTGGTGAAAAGACACACCTCAATCTGCTGAACATAAAAGTTGCTCGCCTCATAGTCCGAAATCACACACTGAACAATAATACAATCAACCCTAAATTGCGATTATACACTGATCAAAGAGTCAGAACACTTAATTCTAAGTCCTTCCATAATGCCCCCAAAGTCTCCCATTTGCTAATGGGCCTAAGGTCCATGATAAAGACCATGAATGGGCTGCTTGGCCCAATAAGGCCCAACCAAAACAACTATGGTTCAAAACAGAATGTCACCCAAAACTCTAAATGGAACTAGGCCCAAAAATGAATAAGGTCTAGGAAGCTTATAAGCCCAAACCCAACTGAGTGTGTATGGCCTACGCACCCCTCTTGTATGCTTAGCGTACTAGCCCTTTAACCATTACGCGTTGCGTACACGATACTACGCATGGCGTACAAGCCAAACATGCACAATCGACCATTAAGTACTCAATACTTTGGATTTCAACATCGAACTTTAGATCTGAGTCCATTAAGATGTTCTAATGCATAAATTTGGCAAATTTATGCCCTTGTATGTCATGAGGGACCCCTATACTTCATGCTTTTCATTAAGACCTCATTTAAGACCTCTAACTTATGCATAGGGTCAAAACAATCTCCAAGATGGCACATTTATGCATCAAACATGCTCAAAGATCTTGGATCTAGAAATCCTAAACTCTAGAGTTGCCCAACTCACAAGAGGGGGTCCAAAAGCAAAAAAGGGACTCCATAACAAAACTCTAGCTCAAATAATCAAAAGAGATGACACGGTCACGACATTATACCTCCAGAAGTTCCTCAAGATGAACTTGTTGCAGGATCTAGAAGCTTAATGACAACCAAAGCTTGTTCACCACCCTCTCATTTTTAAATGCTCTCTAAAATGGCCACCAACACACTTTCTAAGCTCAAAAATCACACTCACAAGGAAATATGATGTTAAGGGACAAAATTAGGCTATGGAGGCTGATTAGGTTTTGGTCCAAATGACTTAAGGACATTTAAATAGGTCTAAATCTCAGATATTAGGGTTTTGTCCATCTGCCACGTACGCCCTACATACCACCTTGTACGCCCCACGTATTGTGACAACCCAAAACTTTTATCCTGTACAATCGATCCGTATATCAATATTTCACTCGAATTTATCATCTTATAGCGAAATTATGGGACCATATGAGTGTTGTAGGCTTAGTATAGCCTAGTTATGAGTCTTAAGAAGGGTTAGAAAAGGTATAGCATCGCAAAAACCGGGCCAAACACACCAAGGAAGGTGTATGCGGCTGCAGACCCGTGTGTGCGGCCAGCCAGCTGCACACTCACCCAGCCACACACTTGACCCTATATATATATAGTAGGGAACCCCGTTTCAGTCACTATTTCTTCTTTGGTTGCACACTACTCCCTCTCTTTACTTTCTCTCTCTAAAAATCTCATCCAAGAACACACTAAAGACCTCAAAATCATGATTAACACTATCATCTAGCTTGAATTACAGGTAAAACACCAAAATCTAGGCCTAAAAACTGATAGTGTTCTTCATGTTCTTTGTTCATTGAAGGAGTGCGGCCGCACACCTTCATAAGGTGGCCGCACACACTCAAATATCGTCCAAAGTGAGAGTATGGTCTTTATAATCGATCTAAGACTTAGTTTGGAACTTGAAACCCATCAAAAATTGACATTTCGGGCACAAACGAGGAGTGTATGGCCGCACACACCCTGTGTACGGCCGCACACACCCTCTGTATGGCCGCACACACAAGTCTGGCCGCACTCCCTGGCCGCACACCCACTTTTATGGCCATACACCCACTCTAATGCTCATATTTGGCCTTAAACTTGTAAAGATCACTAAGTATGGAACATGGGACACTTAGTTCTAGTGATTCCAAGTATTTAGGGTCGTTTTCCATCATGATTTGTCATGAGATACCCAATCTAGTACGTATATGTGCTACCATATGATTAATAGGGTCCACTTGCGTTCAGAACATCCGTTGACACTCAGCACTCACATCGATCGTACACACGAATCCTACATTAAACTGTTAGTTCATACCCCTACACTTTTCCGAGTTTTTCATGTTTTTAGGGGGGAATACAAGCTAAACATAAATGTTTTCATAACTTAAAAACTGATGCAATTACAATGATTTTCTATCAAATGTTTAGATACAATTATCCCTTTTTGTATTATGTGGAGCATAAGGGATGTTTCCAATTCATAATTGCATAGTTTTCAAAACCATACATGAACGTAACAACCATTCAAACTATAATAGGTATAGTTTGGGATTTCATTAACAGTCTTATAGGTTCAAACTTCATGCAAGGTCAAACATATAAACTATGTCGGATTTAGTTTATCCATTACTACGAATACAAAACTAGAGTATCATGCTAAATAATTATTTTATGTATAATTATTTATACTCTACATTGTTACAAACGACATCGAACTTGAGAACAATCGAACAAACACATAAACTAGTTAATACAGGATTGTGAGACTATCTTCGTTTTGCCCCTCGGGTTACTAATAAATCCTCACCAGTAGTATAACCAGAGTCTCCTGGAGGGAGAGCGTGAAATTTGTGAATAGATCTATTCAGAACCGACAATCCCACACCTGAACTGTTAGCTACAGTTAGGCGGGCACGCTTGGGGTGACAAATTTTGTAATCATACGACGCCTGAAGAACGTCAAGGAGGTCACAGGTCAAATTAGTATGGCTATACGACTCACAATAAGTATAAACTAAAGATTGTTTACGACATTTTCCTTCTTCTATAGTTTTATTTTAACTGATAAAACTACTTATCTACTTACTGGAGAGTATTCCGGGGATAAAATCTATACTTTTATTTTAAGAAATAAAACTATTATATATACTGATGGTAACCAGGGTTTTTCAAACATAACGTACCTTTCATTCAGGAACCAACAAACATGTTAGAAAATATTGGATTTTCTTGGTAAACATGCATACATATTTCAGAACTTGGTAGCAACGGTTTTCGATACAAACGATATTTACTTATAATGTAAAGAAAACATTTATACAAATACAGTGACTAGTTTTCAATACAAAAACATGCTTATGAACTCACCAGCTTTATGCTGATATGTTTTCAAAACCGCTTGTATTCTCAGGACAACGATAGACAGGTACGTAGCCATCTTTTGGAAAAAACGGAGCATTTTTGGAGTCTCGTATTTATCTTTTGTTATATAAAATGCGATGTACAAACTATGTCTTCAAACATATGTAAACATTCATATTGTAATGTAATGGTTGTGTTTACTTTGATTGCTATGATACGATTGTTGTGATACTACGAATGACATCGCCGCCCATGGACGTTTCCGCCGTTGTTTTTCTGACGGTTCGGGGGTGTGACATGTATGTAGTGCACCTTCGCGATCATTCCACCTCGGTGGGCTAAGCGTACCCATAAGTATGCCCATCATACGAAAGGGACCAATATTGCAAAGATAAGAATTTCACGAGCTTAAAGGTTAATTACCTGGATTGGAGTGTTACAACTATCCGCCACTTGAACTAGACTTCGTCCTCAAAGTCTACAGTGGCAAATAGATTAGGGTAATGATCTCGCATCTCGTCCTTTGAATCCCACGTCCATTTGGAGCCTTTCCGTAGCTGCCATTGCACCTTTACTAACTTTACTTTTTTATTCCGAAGAACTTAAGTTTTCCTATCCAACACTATAATGGGCTTCTCAACATAATTCAAGCTCTCATCTACCTGAATATCATCAAAAGAGATACATGGAAGGTGTTATGGATCTGAATGAGCTCATCCGAAAGGTCCAATTGATAAGCAACCCTGTTGACTCGGGCAAAAATCCTGAACGGACCAATAAATCGGGGTCCCAACTTGCCCCTCTTCCGAAACCGAATGACACCCTTCCAAGGTGACACCTTCAGCAAAACAAAATCTCTAACCTGAAACGCGAGATTTGAATGACGCTGGTCAGCATAACTTTTCTGACGACTCTACGCGACTCGCAACCTGTCGTGCACCTGCTGAATCAAGTCAGTGGTCTTAAGTACCACCTCATTACTTCCTATAACTCGATGCCCAACCTCCCCCCCAACAAACTGGGATTCTACACCTCCGACCATACAACATCTCAAACGGGGGTCGTTTAATACTATCATGATAACAATTGTTGTATGAGAACTCTTCTAGTGGAAGGTAAGTATCCTAACTCTCGCCAAAGTATAATACACATGCCTCAAGTATGTCCTCGAGCGTCTGAATTGTCCGCTCGCTCTGTCCATCGATTTAAGGGTGGTAAGCAGTGCTGAAATGCAATTGAGTACCCAACTCCTCATGAAAATTCCTCCAAAATCTGGAAGTGAAATGAACATCACGGTCCGAGATCACACATACCGGCACCACGTGTCTGACCACCACCTCCCGCACATAAATGTCGGTTAATTTCTCGGCGGCGATACTCTCAGAAATCAGAATAAAATGCGCATTCTTGGTCAAACTATCCATAATAAACCAAATAGAATCCACACCCCGCATCGTCTTTGGTAGTTTCGTGATAAAATCCATGGTGATCTCTTCCCATTTCCACATGGTAATAGGTAGCGGCTGCATCTTGCCGTGAGGCCTCTGATAGGATAATAATCCTTTAAGGATCGATCAGATTCAAAACAGATTGCAAACAAGAACAAGGACAATGATTAAAAGTATGTTGAATGATTATATTCCACAACCTCAGAAGAAATCGATTAAGAATTGCTACTGTAGAGGCGTGATTAGGGTTACAAGAATAATTGCAAAAGTTAAGAAACATGATGCATGCATGCACCTTAAATACTCTAACCCTAATAAATAACGGATGGACAAGCCCAAGCCCGTTTACATAAATGGACTAACAAAAACATACAATGATGCAACATAATATTCCTAACAATCTCCCCCTTTGCGTCCATTGAGGCGAGAGTCCATCAAGGTCGAGTTCACTTCTGCATCTCAAAGACTTTAGGAATGATGCTCAACAGATACTTGCGAACATGGATATATAACAAAATCATATCCGTAAAGAACTTCTTGTCTCTTGGGCTGTTGCCTTTGAATTTATTAATCATTTCCAAAATATACTCAAAGCAGGTTATTGAATATAGATGTTTATCATGAAGGAAGAAAAGCCTTGTGAAAGTCTGCGTCATTTCATTCTCGTGCCTGAAAAACCACATATCATCCTTCCTTGTATATTTTACCAAGCTTCAACTTTTCAAACCCTTCTGGAGCTTCTTTGGTAGGAACATATCGCTTCCTTCGCAATACAGCAACTACTTCCACATCCATTCTGCCAACCTCTTGAACATACGAAACTAACATTAATTTGAGGTGAGCAATAACGAGCTCGTACTTCTGTCCATCTCTCAGCACTAGGTTGTAAAGCATTATGTAGACATAAGATTGAGGCTTGGTAAGTCTGCGAGAGTAAATTCACAAACCTAACTAGCAGAACCTCTCACAACCTTAAACTTCACATTAGGGAAGCTTTCTGTTTCTATTGGACCTATGACCTTCACAGCAGTGATCTTGCTAGCACTCAACATTTCATAATGTGGCTTCATGTGTTTGAGATAGAACGAGAAAAGCAATTGATTGGCACCATTATCAGTGGAAGGGACATTTGCTACTTTGACAAAGGAGCGAAACATGATGGTTTTTGGAGTAATTGCCAGATCCAACTGCGAATCTTGTGTATTCTGAAGTTTGAATGACACAACTGGTTCTAGCCAATACTGACTTGGCATATCCACGGCTTCGTTCTGAATTCGATTAAGAGTCTACCTTGTAAATAAAAGCTTTCGGCTTTCCAAAGTAACCTAAGCTTCGAGTTCCGCTTTCTCTTTTGCTTCAGCCTCTCTAATTATTCTTTGGTGTTCGTCCATTTTAGCCTCTCGTGCGTTTCTCCTCTTGAGCTCGTTTTCATCAAGCTCTTCATCTTCACTATTATCAACAATGGGTTGTTCACTGAAAATCTTTTCTTTGCCTTTAGGATCAGATTCGATCATTACAGTGTGCTTGACTGAAGGTTTGGGGTTTTCCTTTTTAGATTGAGACACACCTTCTTCCCCTTGTTTTGAAACGGAGCCAGATTCCGGGACATCTTCCAGCCGATTAAGCATTGCAAAGACAGGCCTCAATTTCTCAACAAGATGCTTCTTCACCGTAATAGTGATCATTGAGTCGCAAGTGTCAATGATATCCGAAAGCATGCCATTAACTTTTGCAATTTAGATCTTCATAGTAGCTTTCTCTGATACCAACTGATAGGATAATAGTCATTTAAAGATCGATTAGATTCAAAACATATTGCAAACAAGAACAAGGACAGTGATTCAAAGTATGATGAATGATTAGATTCCATAGCCTCAAAAGAACTCGATTAAGAATTGCTACTATAGAGGCGTGATTAGGGTTACAAGAATAATTGCAAAAGTTAAGAAACATGATGCATGCATGCACCTTAAATACTCTAATCCTAATAAATAACTGGTGGACAAGCCCAAGCCTGTTTACATAAATGGACTAACAAGAACATACAATGACACAACATAATATTCCTAACATCCTCTGATGTTCGGCTTTGACCTTCCCGTAGGTCAAACACCACTCAACAAACCACGCAACCTCCCGCTTCATGCAGGGCCACAAATAGCTCAATCTCAGGTCTCGTTACATCTTTATGGCTCTGGATGAATAGAAAATTTGGACTTGTGCACCTCATCCAAGATTCTTTGCCTCACACCCTCGAATACCAGAACCCAAACTCTGCCACACCGAGTTAATAACCCCCACCTATCTTGGACAAACAACAAAATTTTCCCCCGAATCCGCTTGATCTTCTAGTTCTCCCTTTTTAAAACCTCCACCTGTGCCACATTAATCATATCCAATAAAGGTGAAATCACTATCATCCTCAAGAAAACATCTCGAATCTGGGCACTTGCCGTCTTATGGCTTAAAGCATCGGCCACCACATTGGCCTTCCCGGGATGGTACAAAATCTCACAGTCATAATCTTTCACCACATATACCCATCTCCTCTGATGCATATTCAAATTATGTTGATCTATCAAATACTTCAAAATCATTTGATTAGTGAAGATGGTACATTGTACCCCATATAGATAATATGTCTAAATATTGAGGGCAAATACCACTGCCCCTAATTCCAAATAATGAGTGGGGTAATTCGCATCATAAGGCTTTAGCTGCCTTGAGGCGTAAGCAATCAGATTCCCCCTCTGCATCAGCACAACTCATATCCCTAAAATAGAAGTGCCGCAATACACTACAAAATCATCCAATCCCTTGGGTAGAGCTAGAATCGGGGCCTGACATAATTTCCGCCTCAATGTCTCGAAAGCCGATTGCTGATTTGGACCCTACCGAAAGGTCACACTCTTCTTAGTCAAACAGGTCAAGGGTACAACAATTTTGGAGAAATACTAGATGAATCTCCGATAATACCCCGCTAATCCTAAGAAACTCCTGATCTCGAATGTGCTTTTTGGAACCTCCCAACGCATTACTGCCTCAATCTTGGTGGGATCTACCAAAATACCCTCTTGGTTGATGATGTGCCCTGGAAACTGCACCTCACACAACCAAAACTCGCTTTTGGAGAATTTGGCATGAAGCCTCTCCCTCCTCATGGTCTCCAACATCTCTGTCAAATGCTACTCGTGATGCTGCTTTGTCTTAGAATAGACCAGATTATCATCAATGAAAACAATCACAGACCAATCCAACATCAGTCTGCAAACCTGGTTCATGAGATCCATGAACGCTGCTTGAGCATTGGTGAGCCCAAATTGCATCACCAAAAACTCGTAGTGACCATAATGAGTTCTGAACGTCGTTTTTTATATATCTACATACCTGATCCTCATCTGATGATACCCTGACCGAAGATCAATCTTGGAAAAACAAGATACACCCTAAATCTGATCGAACAAATCATCAATCCTTGGAAGTGGATAACGGTTCTTCACCATTAGCTTGTTCAGATCCCGATAATCAATACACATCCTGTATGACCCATCCTTTTTTTTTCACGAACAGGATCAGTGCTCCCCACAGGGAACTACCCGGATGAATGAACCCCCATTCTAGCAGCTCCTGAAATTGCGTATGTAACTCCCAAATCTCAGGAGGATATAGACGATATAACGCCTTGGCTATCGGAGCCGCACCAGGAACTAAATTGATACGGAACTCCACTTGCCTCTCGGGAGGCACCCCAGGCAACTCCTCTGGGAAAATACCAGGAAAATCTTGCACAATTGGTACCCTACTCAAATCTGGCGTGATCACCTCTGTTGTATCCGAAACGTAAGCCAAAAACCCAGAACAACCGTGCTGAAGAAGTCCCCTAGTCCTCACATTCGAACAAAGAGTTGGCATATTCAAGGCTCACTCTCCATGAATAACTAGTTGTCCCCTACTTGGGGTTCGAACCCTCGCCAACTGACGCTCACAATCTATCATGGCCCCATTGGGCCCTAACCAATCCATCCTGATGATCACCTTCAACTCTCGCAAAGGAATCAGAACCAAGTCGATATGAAACCTCTCCCCGAAAATATTTAGAACATTCCTCTAAAATACTCTCGCAACACTCACGGTGCGCTCATCCGCAATCTCCACCTCGAGTGGGGAATCCAATGTCCCGGGAGCATCTCAGAACTTCTTGCTGAGCGTAGGAGATACAAACAATCGGGAAGCCCCCGAATCAAAAAGAATTTGAGCCGGAAAACCAATGACCAAAAAGGTCCTTATATAAAATCATAACAGCATAATAATGAAAACAAAATAAACTAGATAGAAATAGATCACATTCCAGTCACGATGTCAGGTGCTGCTCGGGCCTCCTCGATAGTCAGCTAGAATGCGTGGCTCTTCACCATAGGAGTTTCTGCCTTGATCGAGCGGCCATCAGTAATCCTCATTGTGGCGGGCGCAGGTGCCACTACTTCTCCTCCTCCTCTAACCAACCTCGGACAATCGGCATTTTTATAACCGGTCTGGTTGCCGTGGAAACAAATCAAGCCCTTCTAGGGACAATCCTAGCTAGCCACATGCATAACATGCTGAGCCTGCTGCTCGACAGGCTCCACTATGCGGCTTACCACACTTGGCACAATAGCCACGACCCTGCTGGGAGGATCAGAGGTCTTAGGCTTCTTTGCTTGACCTACTGCTGCCTGAACCTGCTCCGGCTTCCGCTCCGTGTGTAGCTCCAACTCAATTTCCCATTCCCAGGACTTCTCCACTTTCAGGGTCTTAAACCCCGAAAATCTCACAAACTCCCGAATGTCATCCCTCATCATGGAATGATACCTCGTCTTCTTCATCTCCTCATCCGCAGCGTACTAAGGAACCGATAGTGCCCTCTCCTGAAACATGGCGGTGATCTCCGCCATAGTCTTAAGTCTGCTGTAAATCCTGGAACTCTCTCACTACACCCTACACCTCGATGGATGGTACAAACTCCTGATCAAACCTCCTCACAAACTCCTCCCTAGTCATTCCAGCTATACCTGTTGATTCCACCTCGCGGGTAACCTCCTCCCACCAGTCTCGTGCTCGATCCCTCAACATACGAGATCTGAACCCCACCTTTTCCGCCTCGGGTCAAAAGCTCGTGCGTTGGGCATTTTCCATGTCTGCCACCCAGCATCAACTAGTGATAGGATCCCTGACCTAATCCGCTCCTCCATGATCTCCATGATGCCCTCCTTGATGGTACCAAAAATCACCGGTGTAGCGTCAAGAATGCCACGAGTAACCTCGACTGCCATAAGGTTGTGCAACCTCTCATCAATGGGCTTTGCACCAGAGCCTAAACTTGATCCTGATTTTGAACCTGAACCTTGCCTGATCATCATCATCCTCAACTGAAAATATCACAATTAACAAAGATAAGGATTTCGAAAGGGATTCCTCCTCACCGGACTCCTCAGAACAATCAGATCTGAAATAGATTCGGGTATAGGTCCTGTGCTTTCAGTAATACGGGCCCAATACCACCTTCCACACCTACATGTACCTTCCCAAAGGCCATACCTGATATCCCTAAATCATCCAATCACAAATCATGACTCATAAACACAAGATTAACTTAGATTCTAGACCGCTTTAGGATTCTCAACCCTCACCAAACCAGAAACTCAAATTAATCTCAGTAGGTTGCCATATTCATGCAAGTTATACACAACGAGAATCACATAGACCGTCAAATAAAGCTTCTACCCTAAACCACAACCAGACAAGGAACATAAATAAGGCAAATTCCCTCATTATAAGGCTATCTAATCATAAGCATGTACAACTTTGAAAGCATACACTTAGCAATTAATCCATTCAACATCAATTTCCATATATATATCATAGCATGGCTAAAACATTAGGAATATTTACTTGAGCTCGGTCGATTACATGCATTGCACTCTCCCCTTTTACTTACAAAATTAACTTCAAGAAAATTTTCATTTTTGATTTTGAAAAAAAAACCATTTTTACCGTTTCCTTAGTTTGAGTCTTAACACACCCAGGAGTGTGCCCGAATCTCTCAAACCAAGGCCTTGATACCAACTTGTAACAACCCAAATTTTTATAAATAATTTTTACTTTTAATTTCATAAATATCAACCACAATGTGTCCAAAAATCCCATTAGATAGCCATAGTGTTTTAAAATTCATAGTTGTAAACTAAATGTGAAAACACAGGAGAATGCACGTTATGCCATCAAGCCGGTCCGTTGCCCTTATTTCTAGAAGTAGCTAAAACATTCAATAAAATTGTAAGCACAAGCTTAGTGAGTCTCCCAAAACACATCAATTAGATAATCATATAATACCATGCACACATATATACATATAAGTTTGCCATGGACTCCCCCCATGGTCTTCATTCTAATGTCATGGGTTACCCCCATGGTCTTATATCCCCGAGCCATGGGCTCCTCTCGTGGTCTTCTAATGTGCCATGGGCTCCTCCCATGGTCTTCACATAAATCCACATATATATCAAATAGCCACAATCACATACGCCACTACTAATCATCTCATACATATCAATGAATAGGTTGGCCTTGGTGCCTTCGACCCAAGAGTGTGGTGAGAAGAGTTACCTCAAACTACTGAACACAAAAGTTGCTCGCCTAACAGTTCGAAATCACACGCTGAACAGTAATACAATTAACCCTGAATAAGGATCATACACAACCTGATCAAGGGTCTGAACACTTATTTCTAAGTCCTTCCATTATGGCCCAAAACTCTCCCCTTTGCTAATAGGCCTAAGGCCCATGATACAGATCAATAATAAGCCGCTTAGCAAAATAAGGCCCAACCAAGACAACTATGGTACAAAAAAGAATATTAGCCCAAAATTCTAAATGGAACCAGGACCCAAACTGAATAAGGCCCAATAAGCTTACAAACCCAAACAAACCCCAAACCCAATCGAGTGTGTACGCCATGCGTACCACTCTATTATGATTAGCGTATTAGCCGCTTAAGTTTTACGTGCTACGTACATGATACTACACATGGCGTACAAGCCAGGCATGCACAATTGACCATTAAGTACATAATACTTGGGATTTGAATGTCAAACTTAAGATCTGAGTCCATTAAGATGTTGTAAGGCATAAAGTTGGCAACTTTATGCCGTTGCATGTCATGAGTGACCCATATACTTAATGCTTATCATTAAGACCTTGTTTAAGACCACTAATTTATGCATGGGGTCAAAACAACCTCCAAGATAGCACCTTTATGCATCAAACATGCTCAAAGAGCTTGGATCTAGCAATCCTAATCTTTAGAGTTACTTAACTCACAAGAGAAGGTCCAAAAGCCAAAAAGGGACTCCATAACAAAACCCTAGCTCAAATAATCAAAAGAGATGACAAGGTCACGACATTATACCTCTAGAAGTTCCTTAAGATGAACTTAATGCAGGATCTAGAAGCTTAATGACACCCAAAGCTAGTTCACCACCCTCTCCGTCTTAAATGCTCTCTAAAATGGCCACCAACACACATTCTAAGCTCACAAATCACACTCACAAGGAAATCTGATGTTAAGGGACGACCTGAGGCTATGGAGGCTGATTAGGGTTTGGTCCAAATGACTTAAGGACGTTTAAATATGTCTCAATCTCGGATATTAGGGTTTTGCCCATCTTCCACATACGCCCTATGTACCACCTTGTACTCCCCGCTTACGTGGTGCACCTTAGCGATCATTCCACCTTGGTAGGATAAGTGTACCCATAAGTATGCCAAACGTACGAAAGGACCAATATTGCAAAAAGAATCATTTCAAGAGCTTAAAGGGTAATTAGCTTGGTTGTAGTGTTATACATAAAGTTGATGAAGTTGACTTAACTAACAAAATTAAAACTAAAGTTAGAAATTGGATTTTTAACTCTTTATTGCATAATTTATTACAAACTAATGTGCACGGACCCAAAAGGTCTTGGGGACCTAAATCGCTCTAATTGATTACAGGTATTATGTGACGAGCAATATGATGAAAACTAGTATATTGATAGTGGATGCTCGCATCAGATGACTGGGAGGAAGAAGAATTTGAGAGATTTTCGTTCATTGGAAAATATTGGTCTTGTAAATTTCGAAAACAATCAAAAGTGAAAAGTGATAGGATATGGGAAAGTTACCAATGGATATTTTATGGTGAAACGAGTTGCTTGTGTTGAAGGATCGAAGCATAACCTGATAAGTGTATCTCTACTTGTTGTTGGAATAGAAAATCAAGTTCTTTTCGATGATTAAGGAAGCATAATCTTAATTAAAGAGAAGATGGCATCGACGAATTTCTCACCTTAATTTCATTCTCGAAATGAAGCCTATAGTATACCTTCCATGTGCTTACTATCGAAAGCTTTGCCAGACCTTAGTTGGTTATGGCATCGACGTTTTTCTCATCTTAATTTCAAAAATCTAAACAAACTTGTTCTTAATTATCTTGTTCGTGGTTTACCTGTTCTGAAATTTGATAATGATTCGTTATGTGTAGCTTGTCAACAGGATAAACAATATCATCAAGGTCATCCAATCACAATTAATTTAAAGATCATTGAACCGTTGGAGCTTCTTCACATTGACTTGTGTGGTCCTTTTACTGTTGAGTCTCTCAGTAAGAAGAAATACATACTTTTTATTGTTGATGATTTTGCACTATTTACGTGGGTTTTCGTTCTTAGATAGAAATCTGAAATAGCTCAAGTGATGACTGATTCTATAAAAAACATTGAATTGAGTTTGAAAAATGAAGTTCGTAAGATAAAAAGTGACAATCGAACTGAGTTCAAAAATCAAATTCTTGATTCATTTTTTTACTGAATTGGGAATATCACACAACTTTTCATCTCCTTACACACCACAACAAAATGGTGTTGTCGAAAGGAGAAATTGTTCCTTATGTGAAGCAGCCAGAACGATGTTTACATATGCGAATTTTCCACAATACTTCTAGGCAAAAACAGTTTCGACAACTTCTTTTACACAAAATTGTTCTTTTATTCGACGCCGTGCAATATCACACCTTATGATATTATAAACAAAGGGAAACCTAATGTAAATTTTTTCCATGTTTTTGGTTCCAGATGCATTATCATGAATCTGAAGGATAATCTTTCCATATTTAAGATGAAAGCTAATGAGGAAATTTCTTGGTATATTCTCATAATGTTGTTGCTTATAGGGTGTTGAACAAGCGAACAAGAAAAGTTGAAGAAACATTCAATCATAGTGTTGATGATTATTATGTCAAATGAATTAAACATGAATTTTTGAAGAAACTGATAATCTATGAAAGTAATGAAGAATCTGAGGAAATGCTCAGTTTTGATATTGATATTGATTTAATTTTTGGTGTTCCTAACATGGCAATTGATGTTGAGGTCAACATTGAAAAAAATCAAGTTCCTGAAGCATCAAAACACTCAGATGATTCTACACTCACTAATGAAGAAAATGAAGCAATTTCATCATCAACATCGAGAGTCAATGTCGAACGAATACTAAATTCTACTGATTGTCAAGTGGAGGGGGAACACTTGATTTATTTATCTCACAATGAAAACCAAGCTTTGATACCTCAATCTCAAGTTGAGGGGGAGTTATTGACTACTCAAGATGGTGTCGAGGGGGAGCAGTAGACCTCGAATCCATTAGTTGAGGGGGAGCCAAGTGGATCGAATCATGTCGATGATGATCAAGGTAACAAATTTCTTGATACTAATGACATTATTTCAATTTTATGTGAATTATCAGAAGTAGAAGAAGCATATGAGGATGCATATTTGGAGTTTGATCCTGCTTTTCCACCCATGGAGAAATGGATAAGGAATCATCCAAAAGAACAAATCCTTGAAGGTCCAAGTTCAGTTGTTCTAACACGAGCACAAATTCGAGCCAAAAATGAGGTCTTAAATGTTCATCAAGAATTATGTATATTTAATGTCTATTTTAAAAAATGAACCAAAAACAGCAAAAAATGCATTAGAACATATTGGGTTGTTGAAATGCAGGTTGAGTTGGATGAATTATAATGAAACAAGGTGTGGAGATTAACTCCTAAACCTGATGATGTTTTGATGATTGGGCTCAAATGGGTTTTTAAAAATAAAATGGACAAAGAAGGAAATATTGTTCTAAACAAAGCTAGAGTAGTCGTAAAAGGTTCTTGTCAACAAGAGGGAATTGATTATGAAGAAACATTTTTCCTTGTCGCAAGACTCGAGGCTGTACAAATTTTCAGGATTACGTAGTTCATAAGGATTTTGATGTCTACTAGATGGATGTTAAGTGTGTGTTCCTTAATGGTGTTCTTGAAGAACCAGTTTATGTTGAACAACCACCTGGTTTCATCAATGATATGTTTCATGACCATTGCTATATTCTTGACAAGGTAGTTTATGGGTGAAAATAAACACCTCGTGCTTGGTATGCGACTCCTACCAATTTTTCAAAATTGCAAAATTTAATACAGGATCAACTAATCTCACTTTATTTCATAAGAAAGTAGGGGTCTTCTAATGTTCATTCAAATTTATTTCGATGACATTATACTCGGTTCTACTGATCCGTTGTTGTCAAAAGAGATTGAGGAACTAATGAATAATCAATTTGAAATGATAATGATGGGGAAGATAAATCATTTCTTGGGTTTAAATATTCATCAAAACATGGAAGGAATTTTTATCAACCATGAAAGCTACACTCGAAACCTACTTGAAAGGATTGGCATGACGAATTGCACAAAAGCTAAAATTCCTATGGCAGTCGGAACTCGCTTAGGTCCTTCGTTGGACAAGCCATATGTTGATATAGAGACTTATAGAAGCATGATCGGTTCGCTTTTGTATTTAACTGCAAGTCGACCTGATACAATGTTTTATGTGTGTAATTATGCCATGTATCAAGAAAATCCAAGAGAACCTCGTCTTACTATAGTGAAAAACATCTTTAGATATCTACATGGAACAAAGACTCTAGGCTTTTGGTATCGTCGAAAACAAGATTTTTATTCAAGCTTTCTCAAATGTGGATCTAGGGGTTTGTCAATTGGTTCGAAAGAGCACCACAAGAGGTTGGTAATTCCTAGAAGGGAAGCTTTTTAGTTGGTAGTCGAAAAAGCAGACGTGCATATAAATTTCGACGGCCGAGGCTAAATACATCACTGATGCGACTTTTACATCTCAAGTGATCTGGATCCAAAGTCAATTATGTGACTATGTGATTAACACGACAACATAAAAAGGAAGGAGTGAGGCTGACATGAAGAAAATTCCTTTGTATTGCGATTCACAAAGCGTAATTCGCATATGTCATAATCCAGTTCAACATTCGAAAACTAAACAAATTGCTCTTCGTGACCACTTCATCAAAGATTGCGTTGAAGATGGGAATAGTGAAGTCAATTTTGTTAAAACAACTGATCAGCTTGCTGTATTTTTACAAAACCTTTAGATGAAAAATCATTTTTAATAATTTTAAACGAATTAGGAATGATTGAACATTGTTATGTTCCAAATTCTACATAATTTTTGGATTTGATATGTGAACGTTTTGAATTTACTTTCGATTGTTTATCCCACTTGCGATTGTTGGATCTCACTTTGGACTATTGGATTGACTTCCGATTGTTTATTTCACTTTTTGACTACTTGGTATCACTTTCGTGTGTTTTAATAACTTTCATTACTTTTCTGATAGTTGTTCAGAGGTTACTAGTATTCACGTTCAACGTTCGCATGCCTTCACATTCGATTTCCATCTGATTCATTCAATACCGGTTTTGCGTGTGGAGTTTGTCTTTTGATGGGACGTACATGTCTTTAGTGTACATTCAACTATGGGACATTTCTTTGTAGACAAGAAAACATTGGTTTCTATATGGTGTATTTGTTATCTATAACAAATATCTAGTGTTTTTCATATCCTTTTCTTGTTTTTTGTCCTTTCGTTTATAAAAGTAAAAAAATCCAAAATGATTTTCTTAATTTTGTTTTTTGTTTATAAAATTAAAAAATCCAAAAGAATATATATTTGTTTTGCATTTACAAAATTAAAAATCCAAAAATATTTTTGTTATGTTTGAGTTTTATTTTTTTAATTGAAAAACAGAAAAATATTTTCCTTATTTTGGAAGCTCATTGTCACATTGTGTTGTTCTTTTGCATGCCAAATGAGAATATTCAGAGGTAACATGTATGGAACAAAACTTTTGTCCCAATTAGGTGTCCTTAGAACATGTTGCATAATGTTGTTGACAAGCCGCATAGTCTTTTGTGTTCGAAGCCTAAATGAAAATTTTCACACGAAAGTTTCTTCCCAATTATGCTATATTTACATTAGTCGACGAGCTAACTTTATCTTCTCGTGATGAGTAAAGAGAATTCTTCTAAGTCCAAGTTTTCGCAGAGGTACAATGAATCTTCTTATCTTATGTTTTTCGCCAAAATTTCTAACACGATCACACACAATGACACATGCCCAATACATCTCTCATTGAAACCAACCAGGATATAGGTATGTCATGAATCTATGTTAATAATCTAAAATCATTTTTACGTGATGAAGATGAAACCCAGAAAACCTCAATTTAACGAATTGATAGTGAAGTTTTCATGTTCAAGATTATTACGAAACATTTGTTTCAAAGTACCACTTTGATGTTCAAAATTTCATTTTCATTTTTATTGTGTGATCTTAATGAAATGTACTTATCACAATCCGTTTTTACCAAATAGATCCGGTTGTTAACTTTTTATGCAGTGAGATTTCCGTTTGAACATATCTCTAACTTCTATTACTTCAAAAAATTTCAAAGCATACTTGTTCTTGACTACAATGGTCATCCATGTATTTTGCACAATTCTTATGCTTATATCAAGTTGTAAATTTTCATGAAAATGAAACCACCCATGAACCTTATGAAAAGAGGCCCTTCGATACTGCTCAATGAGTTTTCGATTGTAATTCATGGGAAACCACATAAGCAGTTCGTCAGCTCTCTTGATGTCGAATGAAGAGTATCTTTTCCCACGATCTATATGCTTTTGTATCAAAGATTATTTGATATCACAATGCCAAATATTTTCTATTTTGATTCTCTCTTATTCTTTGGCTCACGAAAGCAATAAAATCCTTGAGGTTTTAGGTATCGTCAACTCGAAACATAGATTTCACCAAGTCTGGCATATGATTTCGCTTATCATTCCCATAAGTGAATAAACCTAGCCTCCATAACGAAGGATGGTTGTCTGTTAGTATCGAAAGTCATGGTGGTTCATTTTTGGTTGGGTGATGCGAAATATCCATTGGATGGGATGGTTCAAAATATTCATGAGGCTCGAGGCAAAAAGTGATCATCACTTTTACACGTGGCGGTTTTTTTTGGTGACGGTTCAGTAACCAATATTCCACATGGCATTATATTACTGGGGAGCGATTTGAATTCAAATTCTATGCCAGTTATATAAGGAAACTGATCATTACCATTCCAATTTTCTAGAATTCTCTCAAAGAACCCTAATTGTTCATCGTAAATTTTCTCTCCAAAATTCTCTCAATATACTTTAATGGCTGCTAAGCAAAACATTGTTGAGCAGTTCAATACCAATGACGAAGAGGTTTCACAACCTATGATGATGATTCAAAATATAAATCCCTAGCTTACTCCCTCTCTTGAAGTATATCCTAAAGAACTATGCATAATAGTGTTGATTCTGAACAACTCTGTTCTTAGTCATGCATTATCATCTTCCTTTACAATTTTGATGCATATGTTGTATTTGGCGGCTTATACTACAGTTTACAATAAAACAACCAAGGTGGTTATGTTCCACTTGATCTATCAAAAGAAGAAGCAGTTCAACCAAATCTTGGTGTTACCTTCTTCTGGTACGCTTTATGAAGTTACTAATGAGCAAGTCATTCATATGTTCAATAAGATGGATAATCAACCTACTTTATCAGTTATTATTCAATTCAAAAAGTCGAGTTTGCCAAGTATTTGGAGTTTTCTCTTCGGTATTTTTCTAAGATGTTTAATAGGAAGAAATTTTGGGTTGGATAAGGCTAAGCTTGATGTCTATTCGATTATGGTTGGGTTATATTATGGAGTAGTTGCTAATTATGAATCTTTGTTGTGGGAAGATTTTGGGAATTCTATTTCTCATTCAAAACTAGAATCTGGAGTTTTTGAGTCCTAGGTTTTGGGGATTAATTTTGAAAGATTTCTATACTCAGGAAGATATTCTTTTTCCTACGGATGTTGATAGGGTAGAGTTTTCATCCATGTCTGTTCCTAAGATTTTGTGGATAATGCTACAATTTTTTCTATGGTTGCTTAAATTTCATATTCGATGCTCAATTTGGTGAATCGTACTCGTCAATTGTTGGTTTAGTATCGAGGTTCAATGGATTCTACCACTAATGATTCCATATAAAGGTGTTGAAGGTTCTTTGAAAGAATCAAAGGGACATAAGAAAAAAAAAACAGGATGAGAAGCCAAAAGAAGTAGCAACAGAGGTTGTTAAGGAGACTGTACCTCCAAAGACTGGCAAAGGGGAACTTAAAAGAACAAAGAAACCATCAAAATCTGAACCAACGATACCCATTAATGAGCCTGTACTAGAAACTGTTGTGACTCTGTCTGAGACAATTTTTATAAAAATTCCTACTCAAGGAGAACGTGTTGTGAAAATGGAGGTTCCAAGAGGGTAAATAAGTTATAGTTTACACGAAAAGGAGTTGTTGTTAGGGTTATTTCATCTCCTAATTATCTTGCCTCACGAAAGAGAAGTGATTTGGATGTGGTTCACAAATTAAAGAAGCAAAAGCGAACTCCTATTGAGGATAAGCAAGAAGATGTGGTTGTCGAATCAGATCATGGCAATGATGGAACCGATACAGACATGGGATGTCAATTTCATGTATCACCACGAAGGGATGCCTCTGTCAAGTCGATTTTCAAGGAGACAAGTAATCCTGATGTCAATGAAAACATATCTAATACGGATGTAAACATCAATTCGGGTGCACAACAAACTACAAAAATCCCTGAAAAGATGAAAGTCATACGACCCGAGGGTTCGAAAACTGAGTCCAATTTGGAGGAGGTCAAAACTCCAAACATCACTATGAACTTATCTAATAAGGACACAAATGTCAATATGGTTGAAGTGATGAATACTGTTGAAATCACTACAACCACTACAGTTTAAAAAACTATTGTTCCTCCATCACCACCACCATCTTCTCCACCGCCTACATCGGTTACACCAACTTCTTCTACAGTTCTTTCTCTAACATTTTCTGGTGTTATGTAAGAACCTATTGTCATTTTGTTCTCTTCACAATCAAGTGAACTTGAGAAAACCATTATAGAAACTGATACAAATGATGATGATGATGATGATGTTAAGGTCTCGCTTGCTAATTACAGTTCAACACTGAAGAAGAAGACATACCTGATGAGTTGATCATGTCGGGTAAGTAGTTCAAGATCCTCGATCCTAAAATAAATTTTCTTTTTCTATTTTTTTTCTAATACTGGAGGCAAGAATTTTTTTAGTAGGGTTGATGTTGAGTATCTTTTGAAAGCTCAAGAGTCTCGATTGAGAGCTATGATTCTGGATGTTGCTAAGAAACATGAAGAAAGATTGGCTATCCAGTCTCAAAATTTTGAATACGAGATCAATAAGCTTCGTGAAGTTGCTAAAGAGCGTCATGAACTCTTTGAGAAGAGGGTGTTTGAAATGAAACCTTCTCTTAAACTCAAGATTAATGAGCTTCAAACCTTGATGCTTAAAGAGGTTAAGAATATAGTTGACAACGACAAATTTTTTCATGAAAATTTTCATGTCGTAGCTGGTTGTGACAACCCGATATTTCAACTCTTTGTAACGACCAAAATGGGTCAAGTATTGTAACCACTTCTGAAAAATAAAAATTTACTTTCATAATAAAATGTACAAATAAGTTCTATTTAATTTCCTTCTATGATTAAATGTCTTTGAACCATGATCGTACGTGAAAAGAACGCCCAAATCCGACTTCATATAGCGAAGTTATGATTTTTCCAAGTTCGGCTTAGCAACAGACAGCTAAAAACTCGAATCGGAGATCGAGCGACTTTTGGCCGGAATGACCTAAACGAGAATCGAAGGTCTCGACAATGGTATTCCAGCGGTAAAGAGTCTGGCAAAAACCAACATCAGATAAAGAAGTTATGAATTTTCAAAGAAATTCCTTAATCACGATGGGTTTTTATTAAATAATAAAAAAATAATTTCGGAATTTGCCGACGGAGTCTAAACGAAAGTTGTAGAGCGTAGTCTCACCTACACGAGGATATAAAGACCATCGAAAACGGAGTTCATATGAAGAAGATATGAATTTTTGAAGTTTATTAAATAAATAAATTATTTATTTTATTCAAAATTCGGATACTATCCGAAGGGGAGTCAGCGTTCTCAGCTGATGTACGCGCTGCGTACCCCTGTACGCCCCGCGTAACCGAGAGGATTGGCCTCTGATCGTCCACGTCGCGCTATCCGAAGAAACCGACCCGCCGTCCCGTCCGACCCGCGTACCAGCAACCCGTCCCATCCGAACCGAGGCAGTCGAGGCTTCGGTCATGCATGACGTACGCGTACGCGCTGCGTACGAGCGTACGCCCCGCGTACCGAGGCAGACCAGCCTTACTATAAATAGGATGCGAGGGTTTCCAAAGAAAGGACTCATTTCTCTTCTCTCTCTCTCAACTTTGCCTCGTTTTCCGTGTCCGTTCAAACCCGAAGCTCTGGTCTTTTTGGCTCAAGTCCCGAAGGTCGATTTTACTCCCGAGATTCCCGAGAATCCCGAGGAAAATCCGTTTCCAGAGACGAAACTCTGCCCGGTTTTCCATCTCGCTATCTCCAAAACATTCAAGTGAGTTTCATACCCCTTAATCAACCGTTTTAATTATTCTAAATACTTTTATATGCTTTCAAGGGGGGGATTACAAGTAAAACACACGAGTATTATCGTGTGTTACATAAAGAAACTCTTTTATATACTGTTATATATTCAAATCACATGCGATTTATAAACCTTTAAGGAACTTTTATATATATATATATATATATATATATATATATATATATATATATATATATATATATATATATATATATATATATATAACATATGTTACAATAGCATTCGATCTTTTAAAATATAAAGTTGTTGTAATGCCTGTATAAAACTAAACTGTTCTTAGATTATTCTTTTTTATCTTAGACTCTACACCAAAAATCTATGCTTTCATAAACAAGTGATTCTTTTTCTAGGTATTTCTAAACAAACAAGACACACTTTTTGAAAACTATAATAGGTATAGTTTACGAACAGATTTCTAACTCTTATGTACTAGAAACATATATTTCAAGAAGTTTACTTTCGTATACAAGAACAAACGTAACATTTTAACAAGTAGATCTGTTTTTATACCATGGTTTTGTGAGACACTAACTTCATGTACGTTCGAGTACACATTTCAAGTCCTGTATTATATACCAGAATCACTTGGAGGGGGAGCATGGCGTTTGTGTATAGATCTATACGGGCTTGACAACCCGTGCCCTGACTGTTAGCTGCAGTCCACCGTTTGGGGTGAGAAACGTCATAACATTCCAATGCCTGAAGAACGTTGTGTATAGGCATTCAGAGTCAATAGTATGGTTATAAAACTCACAAGGGGTATTAAAAATGCATTTATTTACAAGGTTTTCAAACTCATTGGTTATTTTACATTTACGTACATTTTGGAAACAAACATTGGTCTTGAGTGAAGACTACTTTTATACTAGTAGAAAATATAGGATTTTCTAAACACAAACAAACAAAGATAAAACATTTCATTTCATTCAAACATTGGTCTTGAGTGAAGACTACTTTTATACTAGTAGAAAATATAGGATTTTCTAAACACAAACAAACAAAGATAAAACATTTCATTTCATTCAAACATTGTCACTTAAATACTTATGAAATTCACCAGCTTAAATGCTGATCTACTCTTTCAAAATTTCTTGTATGTCCCAGGAAATCAGTAATTTCAGGTATTCATTTCGCTTTTGATGAAGGGATGCTGCGGCGCCAGTTTAATCTCGTATTTTGACATCATATTGTAATTGGGTTTTGAACATGTAACTTTTGACAAATGTAAACTTTCAATTATATATATGATGGTTGTATTGCTTTCTTTACTATGTATTCATTTGTTACGTTACCACATGAAGTCATCCGCCCCCGAACGTTTCCGCCGTTCAGGTTTGGGGGTGTGACACTGGTGTAACAACTCGATTTGTTGA
This sequence comes from Lactuca sativa, assembly GCF_002870075.4. NCBI lineage: Eukaryota > Viridiplantae > Streptophyta > Magnoliopsida > Asterales > Asteraceae > Lactuca > Lactuca sativa. Next base: position 61,194,148 of record NC_056623.2, read on the forward strand.
ACTCAACAACGATTATTCGAAAGATCTAAAAGTATGACTGAGAAAGATGACAGAGTGTTTGATAAAGTTGAAGAATTTTTATCTGGCTTTAAAGAAACATTATCTAAAATGGATCTTTCAACTCAATCTTCCATTTCTAAAGATTCCATATCAAGAATGGTTTCGGACATTGAGTCAAGCATCAAAGCTGAGTTGGATCCAATCCTCAATTTGGTACTTCGTTTACCAACAAATGCTGTGCGGCCTGCAAACGTCATGCAAGGGTGAGAAATTGGAGTTGAACTGTTTGATGGGTTTTGAGCATTCTAACACTTCCTAAGTGTACATGCAACCCTAATAACCTTGAATCTATGTTTTCTCTATATACATGCAAATTTCTTTTTCAAGGTTATTTCCTAACTAGCATGGTATTGGAATTACATAAAACATAAAAACTAGTAGAAATACATACCTTGTTGTTGCTTGGATTCCTTCAAGGGTTTGTGACCCTAACACTCCAAATGTTGTGCCTCTAATGTTTCACACAACACTACAAACTTGGATGAACTTGAGAACTTAGCCTCAAAAATCGGTTATGCCCTCTTATGAATACCCTTAATGCCGATTTTGCATGCTATAGGGTTTCTTTTATAGTGTGTCATAATTAGGAGTTACAAATGTAAACCCTAATTGTCACGACTCTTCATTTCTCATGACTCATGGGTTTGTAACTCCCATGGACTATCCATGGAGCTCCATATGGTTATAACCAAACCCATAAACCATGGATCATTAATCCACCATAAAAGAATTGATAATTGTCATAATCAACCCTATATATTTAATTAGTCTCGGTTTGATCACCAAAATAATACTAGATTAATACTTGATCAATACTAATTAAATAATACTATTATTAATATATTAGAACTTAGAATCTATTAATAATCACAAGTGTACTTTCTCTCATTTTGTCTATCTAAGTATTGCAATGCCATGCAACCGAAGTGGACCATGCCGAGTCGGATCAAGTTCATACCAAATAAAGTTATGGACTTAGACAATATATCCAAAAGTCTCCCACTTGGATAAGTCTAATAACTATATTTGCAAATATGACTTCAAAATCCGACTAGCAATCGTAGCTCTTTCAAAGTCTCTCGGAACTGAGATGATGATGATACGCCATTTAAGATATGTGATCGTATAATCCTCTGTCTTCATGACATCAGCCGGACAAACACATGGAACATGGTCTTACTTATTGTCCAACATTTGTTTCTCGATCTCTAATTTGTTTCGACATAGAAGTAAATTCAACACATCAATTAGGTTTTGACTGGGCCCGGTACATAGGTCAAAACCAAATCATCGAGGGGCCCAGATATCGCTTCTATTTCTAGAAGGAACAGATAAACTTCGAATGATATGCTTGTACTAACTACTTGTTGAATTATTCACAAAGGCACATTTTATAACATCAAGTTACCAAAGCGTTTTCGTACAATCAATGAATAACCAACTCATAGTCAACACCTCATATCTCTAGGTTTGAAGATTTATATGATATTACCGTCTGACGATCACTCGAGATAAATTCCATGAAGTGATGCAAGTGAGCGTGGGTTGAATCCAATACTCAGCCCTTATGAGTACTAATGAATGTTGTAGCAACCATTGCATTGTCTAAAGCACTTTAGACAAATCATACAATCCAAATTCATGACAGTCCTGATTCATATCTTCTTCCAACATATGACTGATTGTTGATTGTTAATTTGAATAATATGATATATACCATAACATAATTATTCTGGAAGTCAAAACATGCAAAGTGAAACACAAGAATAATACTAATCTTATATGGCCCCAGCACTTTGAGTGTAAATAAAAACACCTTTTATTTAAGCACCATATTGATTACTCATTATTTCTGTTTCGATTAATCAACTTTATGCTTGAATTAAAACATTAGTTGTCCCATGCTCCAAGCATGTACACTATGTTTTTCCAAACAACAATTATGCCATACTCCAAGTATGCATACAAGTTTTACATATGTTCCTCTCTTTATGAAATATATCAATTGACAACATTCAAATGATGCTCATTTCACAATTCCAATCCTTGTTGTAAATGCAAGAATACTAAACTCTTGCCATTTACTGTAATCTGTTAGATTCTAAACTTATATGCAATGATCCCCTTGTAATGACTATGCACAGAAGTCACAAAGACTTGGCAACAGACATTACAAAGTATTCCAATGGAAAACAATTCCATGGAAATGAAGTCTCAAATTCAAAGTACATTCCTTTGAACATCCTTCTTAGCATTAAGTTCTTTAATCTTACACAGATTCAAAGAATAACCTCCACCTATGGAGACAATTCCATATTACCATTTTGACCATCACTTATGAACAAGAGTTGTCTCTTTTCAAAATATGTCAATGTGGTCCTTACTCTATACTTCTAATTGTCCATGAGCAACCAATCTTTGGTAAACCTTAGATTGTCATCGACAACTTTGCTTAATCATTTTAGTCATTTCTAGTTCTATTTCTTTTTCCATCTTAATGCCCTAGGCATTTGGAAAATTTAGAATGGATGAATATTATAGCACATGTAATCAAACCTATACCCAAAGCATATGGGACATGATTTATGCTATAAAATTTTTTATTTGCCATGTTTTCATAATTCGAACTATGAAGAGGGATGCCGTAATCATAATTGAATTTTGAGAATGCAACATATATAGAATTTCCTTATGTTGAACCATTCTAGCATAACATTCATATATATTCTTGACTAAAGTAGATTAAACTCTCAATCTAAGCTTGTAGAATTGGAGTGAAGTATAAAAATCCTCTCCCTTAATTATAGAAAAACAACTTTTTCAAGGCGAATTGAAACTTTTGTTTTCTATAATTAATATTGCTAACTTGCAACACTTAACATAATAATCATGCTCCTACTAGCATAATGATTATTATCTTACTAGCATAACACTTATGCTCCTACTAGCTTTGACATGTATCCAGAGATCAGCTGGACTTTTAGAAATCAACACTTTATTGACTTTTCTACCAAAGTTCAGATTTCTGATACACAATTTCTTTGATAAGACTTTATCAAAACCATACACCTTTCCTTAGATAGCTCACTTGTGTGTCTAAACAATTATGAAGATGGATGTCGTAATCATAATGTTTACACCTTTTGTCATTCTCACAATTGCTATCTACTCAAAATCTACTTAATGAAAGAGTTTCCTTATGACACTTAAATTTTTATGGTGTATGTATTCCTATCCATGTGAATTTGTCATAACCATAATCATAAGACAAGGTTAGTGACAAATCCAAACTCATATGGACTGAACTTGTTCAATCTTAATTTCTTGCCACCTGGTAGCACAATGCCCACCATTGCTTCCGGGTTGTTATACAAACAACTGAGAACTCATAGAACTCACAAGCATAATCAACCTTTAACTGGAATAGACATAGAAATAAGAATATGTCAACACGATAGGTTACAAACCTCAAGTTGTGGGCTAGTGATTAACAAAACTCTTGATTAGTTCTTGAAACTATCTCAGAACCTTTTAGACTCCCACTATCCTCTTGACATATAAGACTTCTCTTTGTCAAGAACCATTCCTTGACTTAATACAAATATTCAAGAGCTAGTGCAGATTCTTATCAAGTTAAACACTTCTCACTATTGGTCTTAGTTGGTCTTTGTTTTATCCAAAACATCACAACTTACCAATCTCAAATGTACAAGAATAGGAAAAATCTTACTCTACATTTGACAAGTGTTATGAACTTTCTAAAGAATATGTCACTCAAGTTACATTCTTGGAGTATAACTCCAAGATTTGTTTTTGGAACGAAGTATGAATTATCTTTTGATTTACCATTTCAACAATTCACGATTCCTCTCCTCAGGCAACAAACACACTAAGATGTCATTAGAGGATCAATTGTGATATGGTTCCATAATCACTAAGATAATCATAAAACAAATTACACAAGTACTCTCCCATCTCTTTAGATTGGAGAAACATTTATCTTTCTGCCTTATTTGATTCTTCTTATTCATTCTGTCATACATTGAAACTTTTCCAATGTTTCAGAATTACACTTAAACTTCTAAGCATAACCATATTTACTAAACTGTAGTAAATCATAATGAATAATCTTATCTACCTTTGTGGTGGACCTGACTAGTGCACAACTTAATGTACCCGATCCTTTAGTCCTTCGCTTGACTCACATGCGAATGTGAACAAGGAATTAGTCTTAATTTACCAAAGATGAAAATTATCATTCATCACACAATACAACTTGCATGATTCCAAGTTTCTATCCAACTGAAACTTGGGTGATGAGAATCTTTCCTTATTTGGTAAATTATGACACTAACACTAATGAAAGAATCAAATCCATTTACCCATATTGCTTATCAATGGAAACATATAAGCAACAACCTTTTTCACAAATGCCTTTGTAAGGATACTTAAAATAAATAAAATCAAAACCATTTTCTTTTATTTTAAAACTTTGCGGCAAACTTATCCTTACAATCCATATGGAAAACTTGTTGTTATCTATTCCTAAGCAATATATCATAACTCTTAAGTAACAACTCAAAATTCTGATCACCGAACCATGCGATCGAAATCCATCTTCATGATCAGAATCAACATATACTTCCTTTAAGTTTCTTCACTCTTCTTTGATTCTTAAAACATCAATATGACTCAGTCACATCATGCAATAAGAATCTCATAATAGAAACTTAATAAAGTTAGATAATGGACTTTACCTAAAGCAGAGTCAAACATTTGACTTTACTATTCTTATGGACTTTTAGGTAAATTTGGCAGCTTCACAACCAATGCCCTTCCTTTGGCAACAGAAACATATGGACTCTTTGGAAACAAACTTAGCCTTTCTCTTTACCATTTGGTCAACCGAGTTGACTGTGGCCAATCCCTTTCAATTGGGAAGAGAAAGGTTTTCTGGACTTCCAATGTTACCATTGTCAATGTCCATGGAAGTTTGGGAAGTTGATATTCCAATTAAATTTTGCTTTACCAATGCTCCAAATCATTGCTGATTCAGCATCATCAAGAAAATAGGTAATATCATTAAGGGTCATGTCGTGATCTGTCATTAGGGAGTGACTGAAGAACCAAGTCAACAGCCAGCTACCTCGAGACTTCGACACCCGACTCTCCCGGCTTGTCAATATGGGACTTAATCTCCAAGACCTAAGCACATATAGACTTTGTTTGCCAATAGGGATTGAGTGACTTAGAACTTATCAGGTCTTGAAACTTGTGGGATAGGGAGATTTATTGGAGGAGGTGGAGGAAGTGAAGTATGATTTCCAGTCCCACTAATGCAAAACAAAGGGATTGATCTTTCACCTTGGTTGCCATTTGGGATATCATCTTCATTAGGAAGCTTGTTCCTAATGATTTTGGAAGACCATAGCTGTCTAAACTAGACATCTATAATGGGAGAAATTCAAGTTAGTCGATTTAAAGTCCTTAATATAATACCCAATATGAAATATTAAGGTTAGGATCCAACAACCTATTTATAACTGGAAAGGGATGTCGTAATCCAAGTTATAAAATAATTGAAGGTAGGTAAATGACGATTTACCAATTTCCACCTTAAGAACGAAATATTTTATTATTAGGTTTTATTGGTTTTCAAACTCCTAGATCTTTTGAGATACATTGAACTTTTCAATGGCATGTTTGAATCTCGATTGTGCCCTCTCAAGTTTGTGACTGGGATGCCGAGGATCACAAACAAGGTGTGAATAACCATAAAAATTGACTTGGTACCCTTAATTTTATCACCTAATCGATGTGTCGGTTAGCCACACAGCTCCACCGATCTATAATAAGGTCAAGTTACCCCTTGCCACACTTACTGGTTCTCGTTAGTGTGCCGGTTAACGACACACGCTCCACTAACGACTTGGTAAGGTACAAAGTGTAATTTTATGGGTTAGCACCAAATTCACATTTTCCTAAAGTAACTAAGATTGGTAATTATTAAGGTACAGTTACTTTATAATTTCATTATACTTTTAATGAGGATTAAGGTCCCATCCTACCTTTTTCGGCTAACAACCCTCCACCAGTCAAGGAAGCGGTGGGTGAGAGTGGACACCCATTAAACGCCATTTTATAGCCAGTAACCTTATACCCCCTTATAGACCGTCTTCGTGAATGAGGCCTACTAATGGTAAGATTGACTTATTCTTATATATATCTATATAATTAAAATTATAATAATAGTATAAAGGTGTATTTTAAACATTTAAAATACTTGGTGGTTTAATCTATTAATTAAACTATACTCTTAATTTAATTAAATTTAAACCATGTCTTTATGGAATTATTAACTCTTTTAATTAAATACTTTAATTAATTTAATGAAGTCCATAAAGTTTGATTTTTTTTTTTTAACTTTTAAAAAAAATATTTAATTTGGAATTAATGTGTAAGACTTTACAAATTCCAAAACTTGAGGGCAGGATTTAAAACTATTCCAAGTCTCTTGAATTTATAACTTATGAGTTTTAATGGTTCATAAAAATGAAGACTCTTCATTTTATGAAACCTCTTTAGTTCTTTAATCACAATTTAAAGAAGTGATTTTTGGTTATCCATAACTTGAGGACAAGTTATGGACACCATCATTGTCACTAAGATCATGAATTAATCAACCATGCAAGTTACAAACAATTCCTATGATCTTCTAAAACTCATAAGAACAAATATTCATATCAACAATTTCAAGAATCATAAATAAACCATATAAAACTTGAAATTTTGATAATAACCATTTATTTGGATGAGAATAAACATTACCGTATCATCAAAATCAAGTTTCAAGAACAAAAACACTTTGTGGTAATGATTCTAATCCAAAATAGGCCAAAAACAATTTTTTTTCACTGACCAGTCACCACCTCGTGGTAAACTAGCAGATTCCAAAAAAAGATTTTTCTTGCAAATTGCATCAAGTATACAGAAAACAATCCTAGGCTCTGATATCACTGATGGGTTTTGAGCATTCTAACACTTCCTAAGTGTACATGCAACCCTAATAACCTTGAATCTATGTTTTCTCTATATACATGCAAATTTCCTTTTCAAGTTTATTTCCTAACTAGCATGGCATGGGGATTACATAAAACATAAAAACTAGTAGAAATACATACCTTGTTGTTGCTTGGATTCCTTCAAGAATTTGTGAGCCTAGCACCCCAAATGTTGGGCCTCAAATGTTTCACACAACACTACAAACTTGAAATAACCTGAGAGAATGTCACTTAGCCTCAAAAATCAGTTATGTCCTCTTATGCATACCCTTAGTGTCGATTTTGCATGCTATAGGGTTTCTTTTATAGTGTTTCATAATTAGGAGTTACAAATGTAAACCCTAATTGTCATGACTCATGACCCATGGGTTTGTAACTCCTATGGACTATCCATGGAGCTCCATATGGTTATAACCAAACAGATAAACCATGGATCATTAATCCACCATAAAAGAATTGATGATTATCATAATCAACCCTATATATTTAATTAGTCTCACTTTGATCACCAAATTAATACTAGATTAATACTTGATAAATACTAATTAAATAATACTATTATTAATATATTAGAACTTATAATATATTAATAATCACAAGTGTACTTTCTCTCATTTTGTCTATCCAAGTATAATGCCATGCAACCCAAATGGACCATGTCGGGTCGGGTCAAGTACATACCAAATAAAGTTATGGACTTAGACACTTTATCCAACATTGTTGTGGGGAAATTTATGTCTACTCAAATTCCAACTATAATCTCAATGAAGCCAGTAATCACATCATAAAAAAAACCACTACAACATTGTATCTTGATCAGTAGAAAATCCAAAAAATAGGGATTTCGATCGATGAAGGAGCTGGAGGTTCGAGTTATTCCCTTGTCAAAAAACTTCTAATGTTGATCCCAAAGATAAAGGTAAAAGAATTCAAGTTTAATAATAAGAAGAAGAGAAGAAGAGACTGCAAGCAATTGAGATGAAAAGACAACGAAAAATCAACAATATTTTAAGTTAAAGGGCGAATGATCCATCAGGCTGAATAAAAGGTGATTCTAAAAAGCATTGGTTTTAAGAAACAATTAAGATATTAGTGCTTGGTAAGAATCACGATTTCCTGTAACGACCAAAGAAAACCTATGACACCGAGAACTCATAATTCAATCAACTTGATTTCCTAATCAATCATCCTTTCTTCACATCCACTCAGTTCAAAATTGCTGAGAATTTAAATGATAAAAATGAAGTCAAGAGATTGAAGATTTGCTTCCATGCGGTCTGAGGAAAAAAAATGAAGAGGAGGTCTGGTCTTTGGTGAAGATTTTCAAGTTGATGTCGATTGTACCTGATGTGTTATTCGGAGGATTTCTGCAGAACTTTCGTTATTCTGTCGTGAGGGGAAATAATGTGGCATTCGAGTTCACAATTGTAGACTTTCCTTTGATGAATTTGGATGATCTCATCACGGTAACAAAAATCTTGTGCAATGTTAATGGATCGAAAGTGGCTGGGGAGAATAGAAGTGAATCATTATTGGGTTTACTCACGTAAAAACATTTCATGATACCAATTGTAATGATTTAGCGATAATAGATATTAATCTTGCTACGGTAGTCAATAAAAATTCAAAGGTGCCACAATCATTGTTAAAAGGGGAAGATGAACATTGATGAATTCGAAGATGGTGAGATTATTCATCAACCTTTTGGACTTGTTTTACTAGGAAAGAACAAGAAGGGAAAGTTGAATAAAATTTTGTTCCAAGTGACTGACATTGAGAGATACACAAACTCATTAATAAAATCTTTTGATCCGCATCAATAACTGCGAGAAGAATGACAATGAAGATAGAGTAGAGATTCGGAAAATAATTCTTTGGTACATGGAGGTTAGAACGGATTTGTTAAAGGAAATAAATATTATAGTTTGAAGTTTCGACTATGCTCACTAAGGGGGAGATTACAGAGTCGAAAGTAGTAGTAAGTAGTTGAAATCTATATCTTTTGGTTTTATGTTTGTATATAACGAGAGTTACGCACTATCGTTATCTTATCTATTTACAAGGAATTTTCTAGTTTGAATACTTAATGTTGAGTCCTTGTATTTTTTGTTATCTGATGTACCCTATAAATAGGGTAAGTACTTGATTCTAAAATAACTACCATTCTCTGATTGACACTTTGTACTCAAAACCTCTATACTCATTCAAGATATAATCAGAGCTAAACATATCTTATTTAGATCTTTGTGTTTGTTATTGATTTCATAGATTCGATTTATTCAAACATTAATTTAAACACTCATCATAGCTCCTAACTCAAGATCATGTGTAGTGTAGTTGTTCTCTTGAACCTTGAGTTTTCGGGACGCATAAGCAATAACCTTGTCCCTTTGAATCAACATGTAACCTTAATCCTTGATGTGACGCGTCATAATATATGATGAATTCTTTTGTTCCTTCTAGAAGGAATATGCTTGGTGCACTACATAGAATTTGTTTCAGTATCTGCAACACATCTTCTTGTTTGTCTTCCCATTTGAACCTTATTTGTTTCTATGTTAATACAGTGAGAGGTTCGACTATCTTGGATAAATTTTAAATGAATCTCCAATAGTATCCAATAAGACCTAAGAATTAGTTCACTTTTATCGTCGTCTTTCGTACTTCCCAATTCTTGATTTCTTCGATCTTGGAAGGATCAACATGGATCCCTTTGATACTAATTACATTCCTTATATAGTGTACTTCTCAAATATAAAACTCACATTTAGAGCATTTGGCATGCTACATTTATTTTCTTAGCTGTTCCAGGATTTGTAGTAACTATTGGTCGTGTTCCTCCTTGATTTATGAGTATATCAATATGTCATCGATAAATACGATGATAAATTTTTCTAGGTATGGCTTTCAAGCAAAGTGCAAAAGATCCAGGAACACTACTGGGTGTTGGTCAATCCGAAAGGCGTAAGAAGGAACTCGTAGTGAGCATACCGAGTCCTAAATGACATTTTTGGAACATCTCCCTCTTGCACTCTGAGTTGATGGTATCTTGATCTTAGATTTATCTTGGCATGGTATCTGGATCCTTGAAGTTGATTGAACATATCAACGATTCTTGGGAGTGGATAACGGTTATTGATCGTTAATTTGTTTAACTCCTTGTAATCAATGTACTTACAAAAGGATTGTCCCTCTTCTTGACATACATAAGTGGTGGTCCCCAAGGTGAGAAAAACCGGTCTCATAAAGACTTTGTCAAGAAGTTCTTGTAGTTGGCTGGACAACTCTTGCATCTCTAATTGAGCCAATTGACAAGGAGAATTTTCTACTAGATGTGCTCCTCAGATTATGTCAATTCGGAACTCGACTTGTTAAACTGGTGGAATCTCAGCAAGATCATTGAGAAATACATCAAGGTAGTCACATACATGAGGTATCTTCCAGGCTAGCTAATAAAGTGCAGTCAGTAAAGATAGTCTGAGGTTAGGATCATTTTGGGGTATAATTTTCTGAAATGTAACAACCCAATGCAATAAAATCCATCGAAGACACCAATCTCATAACTAGCTTATTTGTAGTATAATTAATAATACATTTTATACATAGGTTTAAGGACTAAACCTAATCTTAGAGTGTAAGCGCTAGGTTATAGTCATCATGCCTAAGGAAATACTATTCACTACAGCCAATAGCTCTTATACCAATCTGTCACACCCCCGACCGGTGGTGGAAACACCAGGCTATGCGACTTATTTGTAGATCACAGGCATTGCATACATTGAACAATATAAAAATATTAAGATACAAATGCCACTTCTATTAATGCGAAATATAAATTACAATATCTTCGTCCAATGAGTACATTGTATTATTATATCAAAATATCATACATGCCTTAACATATAGGAATTTAATACATAAAGTGTGGAACTGTGAATGCTAATAAAAGCTCCCATGAGTATTCTTGAGTATGTGTGTGTATGACATTCCTGCTTCTTATGTTCCTAAGAATACATGTGTTTTGAAATACGTCAACATAAATTTGGTGAGTTCATAGGTTTTGATATTATGTAATTTTATATAAAAGTATGTTTATACACTATATAACCGTTTTTCCAGCTTACATAAATACGTGCATTTTATATTCAAAATTTATATGTTACAGTATCTAAGTGTTTTCGAACTTATATAAAATAGTACTTTTTCTAACCAAAAAGGATATGTATATAGTGTATAAGTGCTTACCAAACATATGTGTACTTGTAAACCATATAAGTATGTGTGCTATGTATAAATTCTACCCGACTTATGATCAATAGTACTCGTAAACCGTACAAGTAAGTGTGTTGTATATATAATTGTTATACTTGTATAATAATAAGAGTTTTATAACATCTAAAGATTGTGTGGCTTGTATATAAGTTTTTGAGACACCTATATAAATTATAGGTACTTGTAAACCGTACAAATATGTGTGCTTTTGGATTGTACTTGGTATTTCCACGAGACTACAACTGAACTATATGACTAGATCAAGCCTTCTTTTGGTGTTTTAGTGAATGCATAGTAATGCTTTAATGAATTCACCGCAACAAGTTCTCCAAATGCTTCATCAATGTCGAAACACAAAAATGGACCGTTATCACCCATTACGAACCTTGAATTAATCTTATATCAATGTTGCTAATAACAGAAGATCTAGTCAAGTCTAGTAAACCAGTCAAGTCACAAAAATGATTAAATCAACAAAGTACTCAAGATAGATAGTATTAAGTATTAACAATGTAAATCTAATAAAAAAAAGAAGAATATAAGAGAAATGATTGACTAAATGATTCCTTTGGTTTTATAGGAGTAAAAGGTGAACACTGCTAATCACTTTATTCAATACAAAGGTTTTTAACTCCTTAAATAGCCAAGGAGTTACAAAAAGACAAATACATAAAAAGTGTGCATAGACTAAAGGAGGAATGAAGATTAACAACCTGACACAACCATTGTTGTTGATGTTGTCTCATGTACAATACTCTACAAGACACATAGTAAAATACAAAATAATATTTGTCTTTCATAAAAAATTATTGACATAAAATACCTCTAAGCATAAAAGAAATCTATACATAGCCTTCATCTCGAATAAGATTTTACTTTGGAATTTCTCTTAACATCAAATATTTTTTAGTCTCAGACATACTTCTTCTTGGATTGCATGAGGATCACTTTTCATGTTTTATCAATCTCCCCCCTAAGTGACCTTAGCAATCTATGACTCTTAATTTAGCTTTCTCGAAAACAACCAAGTAAGCACTTTGGAGCCAACTTCTGACCTTGATGTACAACTGGAGATGCTCAATGAATTTCATCTTAATGTGTTCTAGAGATTCACTCTTGGTAGCACTGGAAATGAATTTTTGAAGAATCTTAGTTGGAACAAGATGTTTGTCAAGAACTCGGAAAAATTCTTTTTGATTTCTTGCTTTCTTTAGATAGATAAATCTGAGCTCAGGTTCTTCAATGGAGCCTTCGGCTAGGATCTGTTCTACTAGAAGGTTAGTGTTAATTTTGGCTAGAAGATTCTTTATTCTGACCGGATGAGCAAAGTCCACATTAGTTTTTTAGTATTTAGCAACATAATCCTTCAGAAAGCTTAGAGCAGTGTTGAATGCTCCAATGCTAGACTCATATGGTTGTTAGTTCTTGAGATGAGCAATGATGGTGAAAATGTCAAGTGGATTAATAGAATAGAAATCCACATAAGTGATTGTGATAGTAGCTTTTTTTAGAGACACAAATTAATTTTTGAGAAGACAGTTGACATCAAAATTACTTAGAACATTGTTTCCATATCCAAAGATTTTCCTGATTCTTTTTTGAGACCACACTTCTTTTTGAGGTCGTGCATTCATGGAATAGAAAGTTCCCAATCTCTCTCGTTTAGTTGGGATGATGGATTGAGGATCATCAAATGGACGCAATGGTGCGAACCTAACATAGAAGGGTCAATGAGGAGAGATTGGTAGCTCAAGTTAGTCTGAATCATTTTATGGAAGAACAAAACTCATGAAAGGCATAAAGTTGATATCATGAAGAATTCCTTTTCGAAAAATGGAGAAATACCTAGCATTGGATTGGGATTATAATTCAACCCTTCAATCCGAATGCTTTCTTAAAGAGTTTGCATCATTTATTTCTTTGTCCAGCCCTCAGAATATTCTGATGACTTCACCAGGCTGTCTAAACCAAATGCAATCATTTTCCCTTTGTCTTTGATAGGATCAATTGGAGTGGAGATAGAGGAGATGATTTGTTGACTAGATTGAGTAATGAATAGCTCTGAGTGAGGAGGAATCAAAGGCTCTTCTAATAATTCACCAGGTTTCTTGATTCAAGAACCTTCATCAACTAGAACTATTCTCGAAGCAGGAATTAGAGGTGGCATTAATTGAGTGGCTCTGAAAGCATCTGCTACTAATTTTGTTTTATGTTTAGCCATTTATTGACTCTGTTTAAAAGCTTTTGCTAGATTTGATGGCTAACAGACATAGGACCATTTATACATTTCTTTTTCCAAGACGATTTTGGTGATGGAAGGTTGCTCCTTGATGGCTTGAAGACCTAGAATTGCATTGCTTACCAGGTAGTTTTCATCAAATTCATCTTCTGCTTCAAGGGCTTTAACTTTAATGATTTCTTTATCACTTGATTCATCTCGAAGCTGAAAATCTGAGACAGGGTTCCATTGAACTAGCCTTTCTCCCTTCTTGCATGAGAAAGCTTAGCTACCTATGCAAGTAAATAGTTTTGTTGCAAATCCTCTAACTATTCAAACATTCATTGGAAGCTCATGTTGATTTGCTTGAAAAGCTTATCAAAGGAATCTACAGTTGGAGCTTGGGCTTTGAGACATCCAAAGGTTTCCTCCATGATTATCAGAGGATCATCAAACTTGTTGTTTGGCGTATCCACAAAATGTTGACCTGATCGAATGACCTTGATGAGAACCTCCTGCATAAACATATTCATGTCATCTTTGTGCTTGATCTAATTCTATAATCGTTGGATTTCTTTTTCATGAAGAACATGAGTCTGCTTGATGAGCTCATTGGTAGCAAAAATCATGTCATCGTGTAGATAGTGGATATATGGACCCAGTCAAGCTTATGGCATTTAGGGAGTGAGCAAAGCCGAGGACTCAAAATGACATTTAGAGTTTCTTGGCGTTGGCATAATATTACCAAAGATTAATCAAAGATTTCTCTAAGATTGCGGGTCTGCTAACCAAGTTGACAAGAAAGGTTGAGCCATTTGTTTGGTGTGGTAAGTATGATGAGGCATTTCTAACACCAAAGAAACTTTTGTGTGAGACACTTATTCTATCTTCTGGAGGGGAATGAGGACTTCGTACTTTATAGCGATGAGTCATATTCAGGGTTTTGTTGTGAGTTAATGTAGTGTAGGAAAGTGATTGCTTATGCTTCCCAAACACTAAAAATCATCGAGCTGAACTATTCAGTAAATGATTTGGAGTTGGAAGTTGTCGAATTTCCACTCAATTTATGATGACATTGTGAGAAACAATAAACGATCAACAGATTCAATATTATGGTTTGAGTCAATGATATGGAAAAAATGATTGAAAAGGAGTCGAATGTATTGTTCACAACAATAAAACAGTTCTTGGAGGTGGAACTATTTTGTAATTGCTTCAAAAAGGTTGTAACCCTAGATATTACATGCATGCTATTTATAGACTAAATAATACATCAATTCCAAACATGGACAGGCCCCATTTTGTAATCGGAAATCAACTATTTGACACAACACTAAATTGGACTTAACAATCTCCCCCTTTGTGAAATCAGAAGGAGGTCTTCATTGTTGTCTTTCAGAATAAAAAATCTTCGACATTATTTTCAGAAGGAAAGTCTAGACGAATATATACCAACGAATCATAGCCAAAACACATTTTATATCAATAGCGGAGTTGGACTTGTTTGCTTCTGCCCTTACGAGAATGGAATTCAGAGAACTTGTGGAGTACAAACGCTTATCTCGCAAAACGAACACACAGTTCTTGATTTCAGCACCTTCCTTCATCTTGTATACAATACTCCAATGCTCTCTACCAATGATCCCACCTTTCAAATGTTGGATGTCATCTGGCTGATCAAACGACTTCAGAATAGGTCTCTTCTTCAGAACGGAAGCTATCTCAACATCCATTTTAGCAATTTCATGAATTTAAAACTTAAGCATCCGCTTCAAGTGTTTATAAATTGGCTCATACTTCTTTACATCCTTCGCAACAATATAGAACATCGATATCCAATCATAGGGATTCATGAATGGAATATCAGCCAATGTGAATTCATGAAGAACGTAATTAGCACCTCGAAATCCTTTGAATTGAATGTTTAAAAAATATTCAGTTTGGACAAGCAATCCAACCTTCAATGCTATAAATCGTTTCAGACTCCACGGCTCATATTGTGGTTTGGCATACATCAGATAAAAAACAAACAACTTCCGATTTATAGCGTTCTTTGATATTAAGGCATTCTGAATCTTTTCAAAGAATCGAAAAAGAACTACCCTTGGAGTCATAGGGAAGTCCATATGACACTCTATGTTGTTATGTGTGTCAAAAGAAGTTGTTGGCTCCAACCAGTAGAGATTTGGTTCGTCAATTGCTTCGTTTTGAATCCTCTCAATGGTCCAGGCAGGGAACAAAGTCTTTTGAGTTTCAAGAATCAATAAAGAGTTTTTTACCTCAACTTCTTCAGCGTCAAGTTTTCTTTTTGAAATCATTTAGATTTTCAAGCTCTTTGTCACTTTTCTCTCTTTCTGCTCTTTCCGACTCTGTCAGTTTTGAATTTTCATATGTATCCTCTTCCAATCAGCTTCATTTTTCTATTTTTCTTCCTCTTATCCCCTTGTTTCGAAGAAGCCCCACTTGCTGAAACATGCTGCAGTTGATTTAGCAATGTGAATATATGTTGGAGCTTTTCGGGGAGATTCTGTCAGACAGAGACAGTGAATAAAGAATCTTGAGTTTCAACGATTCACAACAATCGTTGATTGATTTCGGAAGTGCACCCTTTAACTAAATATTTCTCTTCTTCAACTTTAGCTTCTTAGTAAAAACCTTGGCTTTTTGCGTTTTTTCAGCCAATACATCCATAATTTTGCATGTTTCCATACATGTGTACTTGAGATTGACTCATTGTGTTGATGCTGACACTTGTTCTTTGCTTGTTGCTTTGACCTTGTAGTGGTACAAGTAGCATGATTTGATGGCTTGGTGACGTTGGGTCCATTTTTGGGGTAGTTACTTTAGTGTTATTTTAGTTATGTTACCACTTTAGACATATCGTGAGGATTCATTTTCACTTGGTTTTATGATATTAGGTTTGGTGTTTGTTTTATAAACTCTAGATTTTCATGAAGTGTTTTGAAATAATGTTTAAGTAAAGTTGGTGATATTTTAAAATGAACTTATTAAGACTTATGTTGCTTTATTTTGTTAAATGATGATTTTAAATAAAAAAAAGTGAGGTGAAAAATCGCGAGGTTACATTTCTCATTAACGTCGTACATCCCAAGGCTTTCAAAAAAAATTGGAGCTTTGAAAACATGGTCACCAACATTAGGAAAACAACCTTTTTGATTCATCGTAATACTTATTGTAAGCCACCACTTCTTCTTTAATGGATTCATCATCCAATAAGGGGAGATCTTCATCGAAGACATACTCTTTTCCTTCATACCTTAAGGTGATCCTCAAAGTATGAATCCATTCCAAATAGTTATGACCAATGAGTTTCTATTTGAAATGACTAATAGGAGTGAGAAGTTTGAGTGTGGTGGTAGAGGAGGTGGAGGAGAAAGATTGTTGTTGTTCTCATTCTACATCTACAAGACGCAATTTTAGTTAGTTTGATTTCATACTTAAAATAATTATTAATCCTAAATGAATTATTAATTAAGGATAGGTTCCATATTTGGCTTGTGATGTGTAAAGGGATCTCGTAAACACACCACAAAGTTATTTAGGTAAGCAATCCACTTTGCTAGATTCAATCTCTTTGAAACTCCTAGATCATTTGAGATTATTGACAATCAATCACATGTTAATCTTGGATTATGCTCGTCTCGTTTCTATGGCGGGGTTGTTCTGTATCATAGAATAGAGAGTGAATCAACTATGCAAAACCGTCTGACCCTTGATACAAATTATTCTCACATTGACGTGTCAGTTAACTACACATGCTCCATCAATAAAACTATTTTACGAGTGACACATCATTTTAACTTATATTCTTGTAAATGCATGCTCGTTAACCACACACACTTTATCATCAAAATACAAATAAAATGTGTGTTTTCATAGGTAGCACACAACTCGTGTTTGTAATATAAAATGAGAATTTTGTTTTATTACTTTTAGTCGATACTTTTAGTCAATACTTTTAGTCTTGAACGTCATCAAATCAAACCCTTTAACTCCATATTAAAAGTGTAAAAATGCAGTGATGGTGGTAAGCCTAAGGAGTGTTAAAAACCGACCTCATTATGCGTCATAAAGACATCCTTAAACCACTTTTATAACATTAGAGTGGGTGAAATTAGTCATCATATAATAAATTTAAACATTTTAAAGTTATATTCTTTATCTTCTAAATATTATAATTTAATCATCTTACTAAACAATAATTTAATTTAATAATATTAAAAAATTATTTCATTTAAATATTCAGATTCAAACTCTTATTTGGATAATATTTAGAACTAATTCGGGTTTGAGTATTCATATTAAAATAATTTAAATAATATTTTAATAAATAGTTTTATCCCCTAATTCAAAAAATTGAAAAAACTGAAATTCGACGTGTCGCGTCCATTGAAGATCAAAATTTGCAATTTTTGATTTTACAAAGCAGTGAAAACAACTAAAACCTAATGGCTTTGATACTGCTATTGGGTTTTCTATGTATCTGTAGACATGATCAAAGCAACAAAAACAAAAAACACGAATACATTTATGTATATGTACCCTATGATTTAAGTTTTGTTAATTGTAGCAACATGTTTAAAATCAAACTGAATAAAGGATAAAATTACCAACCTTTTGATGCTCTCGTTAAGACCTTGTAACTACCAAATCTTGCAATGGATAAAGGACCCAATGGAGAATCTTTCTAATGTAGTGAGACCTAAAACTCCAAAAAGCTAATAACAAAAAAACCCTTTGAGAGGTTAACGAAAATCACTAATCGTAAGAGGAGATTACGATTTTTGAATTCTATGAGAGAGGGGAGAGGAATGGACAGTTTTACAAAGCGAATCATCAACTAGGGGTTGATCCCTAGCAGTCTATTTGTAGGCATCCGATAAATCCTTAAGCGTTTTAAACACTTCAGGATAATCCATACTTTATTCAAAACATGGCTTATCCCTATCCAAGGGACAATCAAAACCGTCCATGAATTCCTTCCATCTTCTAGAAGCTTCAAGAATATTCCAATTAATCTCTAGGAATTAATTAATATTCAATCTCGTTAAATAATTAAAACTATTTAATTAATTCCAAAATAATTTCCAATTAACTTACTAATTACTTAATAAATTAATAACTTTTTTTCAATTTTTCTTTATAGCTAAGTGTGTTAAAAATCTCACCAAAAATGACTTTGTTATTATTAAAAATATTACCAAACATTTAACAACAATGGTCACTATTTCCAACAAAACACATGCTTTAATTAATTTTCTATCATTTTCTAATTTTTTTACAATCTGATTATAGTAATTGACCAATCAATGAAAATTGTCATCAACACCCTAGAAGGGGTGGAAATCATTCCATGGGAAAAAATATATGACATACTAGACACTTCCATCTAAATTTAACATCTAATTTGTCACACCCCGAAAACCGAAGGCGGAAACATTTCCGGGGCGGACTCCTCGTTGAGTATCAAATCCAATGCACATAGTAAGCAAGTAAACAACCATTACATTACTTATTGGAAATTACATTTGTTTTAAAGTAATGTGTTACAAGTGATGATACATATGTATGTATATATATATATATATATATATATATATATATATATATATATATATATATAGACAAAAGTAGAGACGAGTCTTCTGTACGCTCCGTCTTCTCCAAAAAGGATCGCTGGGTACTTGTCTAAAATGGACCTGAGAATACAAGCAGTTTGAAAATCAGCATAAAGCTGGTGAGTTAATAAGCGGTTATGTTTTCTGAAAATGTACGAGTTCCTTTCTGTTTTCTGAAAAAGTTGTTATCCAAGAAAATCCCATATTTTCTTTTGTAAAACAGTTTAGTTATCATTTGTTACCAATTTGATTTTGTGTTGTATGTTACCCCAGGAAAATCCCATATTTTCCTAATAGTTTAGTTATCCATTCGATTCTTAATTCATATACGAGTTGTTATGTTAGCAATATATTCTGATATCCTAATTGTGTTACTCTTGAGTGTACCTAGATGCCTGCCTTCATATTCGTATTCTAATTCTTATTTGTAGTCCTATTCGTATTCGTATTCGCATTCGTATTCGTATTCCTACTCCTAATCCTAATCCTATTCATATGCGTATTCGTATTCGCATTTGTATTCACATTCGTATTCGTATTCCTAATCCTATTCCTAATCCTATTCGTATTCGTATTCGTATTCGTATTCGTATTCGCATTCGTATTCCTAGTCCTATTCCTAATCCTATTTGTATTCATATTCGTATTCGCATTCGTATTCGTATTCCTAGTCCTATTCCTAATTCTATTCGTATTCGTATTCGTATTCCTATTATTACCTTCGCATTATTACTTTAGTATTCCTATTCGTTCTATTCCTAGTTATACTTTCGTATTCATTATGTTCCTAGTTGTACTTTCGTATTCGTTCTATTCCGAATTGTATTTTTTTAGTATGAATTATTCGTAGATTATGAAATATAATTTAAATTGTAACACTTTATCAAGAAATCTATGATTAGTCTGAAAGCTAACTTCGTAATTCGAACTATTTGATTTAACACAGTTTTCGATATTAAAAACGTATAGAATATAGACATTTAAACTGAAAACATTAAGTTTGAGTACAAGATTTCCATGTACTTTTGCTTGTATTCCCCCTTGAAAACATTTGAAAAAGGGTAGGGGTATGAACTCACCAGTCGAGAAACGTGTTGGATTGGATGCTAAGTGTCGGTTCTGGGCTTGATAACGCGCGAGGTTCCTATGCAATATGAAATTATATACAAATGTATCTAATTAGACCTTAAATCACTAATTAGATACGATTATACACTCCAAGACACGAAAACACTTCAAATCAAGTGTTTGGAGTGACCCGGGTGACATCTAAGGTCGTATATGGCTGGGAGAATGTGTTTACTCTTCGAGAGTAAACTCCTTATGGAGTTTTCGGCCCTAAGACCAACTCCACATGAGTTCACGGCCGTGAACTCATGGGTGAGGGTTTTATGGTACTAAATGGCCTTATATGACTTGGGAAAATTGGCTAGGATCAATTCTAGGTCATAGGAGTGGATTAGACTTACACATGGACCATTTAATGGACTTTACGACATTAAACTAGGAGTTTATGGCCGTAAACTCCCCCATGCCCATTCCTTATGTGTTTTGGTGGTGCTAGGACAATCACATGTGATTTAAACTCATTTTACAAGCCTTGGATGGAATTTTGGGCATCATTTGCTTATGTTATAGGAGTTTACGGCCCAGGAACCCATCCTTGGGGGGTTTACGGCCGTGAACTCCTAAGGGAGGGGTTTTCATTGAGTTTAAGGCTTCGAATTCGTTTATGGTTGATTCTAGAATTTATTCCAAGGCTATTTGTCACACCCCCAAACCAAGGATGGCGGAAACGTCCGGGGGTGGACGACTTCATGTACAGTATCACAAAAACGTGTATAATAGTGCTCAAAGTAAATACAACCATCATAAATATAATTGAAAAAGTTACACCAAAGTATATGTTTACATGTTTCAAAATCAATTACATTATGATGACAAAAATAAATTGTTGACGGTTTAACGTCCCATCCTCAAAGCGCTGAAGTTTTCCTGTTTCACTGATTTCCTGAGAATACAAGTAGTTTTGAAAAGTGTGTCAACAATTAAGTTGGTGAGTTCATAAGAGTTTTGTTTGGAGTAGAAACCGTTTTCCTTATAAAATCGATAGAGTTGATTTCCAGAAAATCCAATATTTTCTTAGTTAAGTGTAAACAGAATATTCCTATATGATGTGTTAATGAACCCTAGATTGACCCGTAGATTTCCCCTATAATCGTCCAGTGTATATAAGTTATATAAGATTTAAGTTAGATAAAACGTTGAATATAGTGGGTCTGCCCTAGGTCCACAACCCAACGAGGAACAGGAGATGAGGCGGGCACCACCAATTCTAAGCCAATCCAGACTAAATTCTTGTATGACTCAAGCATATACGCTCAACGATTATAGTTGAAGTCTAACAATGCGAAAATTTAATGTGGACTTAAATCCAAAAACCAGAACCAAACCCTAGTGTAGTGTATGAAATAGTAATAGTGACTCTGAACATAAACTATACATATCATAGTTCATCGGATAGTGATAGTGACTAGTGAACATGAACTATGCTTATTATAATTTACCAAAAGTGGTGGTGATGGTGAATATAACCTATACATATCATAGTTCATCAAATAGTGTGTAACAACGCAAATTTTCAAACAAATTTTTCATTTTTAAAATATAATTATTTCCATTCAAAAAAGGCATAAATAGTTTAAGTATTCTGTCAAATACAAATATTCAAAATCCCAAGATCATAAAAGCATTCTTCAGTGTGTATCGATCACGCCGGCGCCTTCCCACGGTCCTCGCTAATACCTGAAACACATACATAACAACTGTAAGCATAAATGCTTAGTGAGTTCCCCAATATACAACTTACGCACATACGCCTTTCCAGGCCCTGACCTTCCGGTCATCAACACCACGCCTTCCGGCCCATAACATATTCGCCTTCCGGCACATAACATATTGCCTTCCGGCCCACATAACATACATAGCACATATAACAAATATCTTACCACATATAGCATACATATCACATATCATATCTGACCTTCCGGTCACACAGTCAAACCCCTTCCGGGTACAGTATAGTGAGAAGACTCACCTCGTGAATGCTGAAAGCTAGCAAATCCTGAAATCACTCGTGCACAATCCGACGAGCTACAACCTCCCTAAACATCACATACCTCATTAACACATATATCTTCTAAGTGTGACTATCCCTAAGAAGTCAGACTTAGGTCAACTCTGGTCAACGGTCGACGGTCAACTCGACCGGACTCGGCGAGTACCACGGCGACTCGGCGAGTCTAGACGTCCTCCCCAACTTCCCCTGATGTTCCCTTTCTACTCGTCGAGTATCCCTCTTGGCTCGACGAGATCCTCGTGGAAGAATCGCGGGGCCACCCCGACTCCACTCGCCGAGTCTGAAGAACAGCTCGACGAGTTCCAGACAATCTCCAAGCTACTCGCCGAGTCTGTTCATCGGACTCGGCGAGTCCATGCCATGCAGTCGATCAAACTGCTTCCTGAGATACGTTTTATCCCGAAATACACAAGCATGGGACCTTCTGGACCTCTAAAGGTCCTAAGACAGGGTTATAGTCGTTTGGGTAATAATATACTAATCCATCTAATCACCAATTGGGTTCCATAAACCCTAAATTCATGCACACATCAACAATACAGAAAGAATCCGAAATATTACCTGAATATCGCACTCTCTGTGTCCCCAAACCGCAGAACTCGAATCCCTTGCTGTTCCTTTAGCCAAAACTCTTCTCCTCCTTGCACAACAACTCTTCTATAATCAACAATGGCCTATAATCCTTGCTCCAGATGCACACAATCGATTTAGGGTTCTTCTCAGAAGGCTAAAATGAACAATGACGGCCAATGAGTCCTTTTTATACGTCCCAAACCTGAACGGTTAGGGTTTCCGCTAAACAGCGTCGACTCGCCGAGTCCATATCTGGACTTGTCGAGTCCAGTCGCGATCCCGCGACCAAGTCTGCGATCCTACTCGGCGAGTCTAGGCTCCAACTCGCCGAGTCCCCTCTTAAATCACCCAAAACATAATTTAATAATACCTGAGATTCCGGGCTGTTACAACTCTCCCCCACTAGGATTAGACTTCGCCCTCGAAGTCTCACTCTGAAAATAGTTCCGGATGCTGCTCCCGCATCTCACGTTCCGGTTCCCAAGTCATTTCCGATCCCTTACGGTGTTGCCACTGAACCAACACCAAAGGTACCTCCTTGTTCCTCAGAACCTTGATCTTCCGATCCCTGATGGCCACTGGTCTCTCGGCATAATTCAGGCTCGCATCCACCTGAATGTCCTCTAATGGAACCACTGCCGACTCATCGGCTATGCATTTCCTCAATTGCGACACATGAAACGTGTCGTGGATCTGTCCCAACTCCGCTGGAAACTCCAACCGATAGGCTACCCGACCTATCCTTGCAATCACACGAAATGGCCCAATATACCGGGGCGCCAACTTGCCCCTCTTCCTGAATCGAATCACTCCTTTCCAAGGAGAGACCTTCAGGAGAACGAAGTCGCCGACTTGAAACTCAAGCTCGGATCGGCGCCTGTCTGCATAACTCTTCTGTCGGCTCTGGGCGGTCAATAACCTCTGTCTAACTTGCTGAATCTGCTCTGTCGTCTGTAGCACGATCTCTGTGCTACCCATCACTCTCTGTCCCACCTCTCCCCAGCAAATGGGGGTCCGACACCTCCTACCATACAACAGCTCAAAAGGTGGCATACCAATGCTCGAATGATGGCTGTTGTTGTAGGAAAACTCTGCTAAGGGTAAATACGCATCCTAGCTACCCCCGAAGTCTAATACACATGCTCGAAGCATGTCCTCCAGCGTCTGAATCGTCCGCTCGCTCTGACCGTCTGTCTGGGGATGGTATGCGGTACTAAAATGCAAGTTAGTACCCAGCTCCTCATGAAATTTCTTCCAGAACCTGGAAGTGAAACGCACATCACGGTCTGAAACAATCGAAATCGGTACCCCATGCCGAGATACCACCTCTCTCACATATATCTCCGCCAACTTCTCCGCTGAAGAACTCTCACTGATGGCAAGGAAGTGTGCACTCTTCGTCAAACTATCCACAATCACCCAAATTGCATCAACTCCCCTGGCAGTCCTCGGCAATTTGGTGATGAAATCCATAGTGATCTGTTCCCACTTCCACTCGGGGATCTCCAATGGCTGTAACTTGCCATGCGGTCTCTGGTGCTCGGCCTTAACCCTACGACAGGTCAAGCACCTCTCGACGAACCATGCGACGTCCCTCTTCATACAGGGCCACCAATACTCTTTCCTCAAGTCCAAATACATCTTCGTAGCACCGGGATGGATCGAGAATTTCGATCTATGAGCCTCTTCCATCAAAGTAATACGTGTACCGCCCACGAACGGTACCCAAATCCGGCCCTGAAACGTCATAAGCCCTCGACCATCCTGAACGAACTCTGAAATTAACCCCACAACCCGCTCTTTCTTCTGCATTTCTGGTCGCACCGCTTCGGCCTGTGCCCCACGAATAGCATCCAATACAGGAGTCATCACAGTCAGTCTCAAGCATACATCTCGCAATGGAGTGCTCTCCGCCTTGCGGCTTAACGTGTCGGCTACCACATTAGCCTTACCTGGGTGGTACAGGATCTCACAATTATAATCCTTGACCACATCCAGCCACCTCCTCTGACGCATATTTAGGTTGGGCTGATCCATCAAATACTTCAAGCTCTTATGGTCCGTATAGATCGTACATCGAACCCCATACAGGTAGTGACGCCAAATCTTGAGAGCGAACACTACTGCTCCCAACTCTAAATCATGCGTGGGGTATCTCGCCTCATGAGGCTTCAGCTGCCTCGACGCATACGCTATCACATGACCCCTCTGCATCAACACTGCACCCAGTCCCGAAATCGATGCGTCACAATATACTACAAAATCTTCCATCCCTTCCGGGAGAGCTAATACCGGGGCTTCGCACAACCTTTGGCGAAGTGTCTCAAAGGAGGTCTGTTGCTCGGGCCCCCATGAGAATGCAATACCCTTCCGGGTCAATCTGGTGAGTGGCACTGCGATCTTGGAGAAATCCTTGATGAATCTCCGATAATACCCTGCCAACCCAAAGAAGCTCCTGATCTCAGAAGGTGACTTCGGCACCTCCCAACTCATCACCGCCTCAACCTTGGCCGGATCGACCAATATCCCTTTCTGATTGACAACATGTCCTAGAAATTGGACCTCCCGCAGCCAGAAATCACATTTGGAGAACTTTGCATACAGCTTCTCCGACCTCAACACCTCGAGGACCTCCCTCAAATGCTCCTCATGCTGCTCTCTAGATCTAGAATACACCAGAATGTCGTCGATAAATACAATCACTGACCGATCCAACATCGGTCTGCATACCCTATTCATGAGATCCATGAACACAGCCGGGGCATTGGTGAGCCCGAAAGGCATCACCACAAACTCATAATGCCCATATCGCGTCCTAAACGCTGTCTTCTGGACATCCCCATCCCGTACTCTCACCTGATGGTACCCTGACCTCAGATCGATCTTGGAAAACCAAGACGTTCCCTGCAACTGATCGAATAAATCATCGATCCTCGGTAACGGGTAACGGTTCTTGACCGTCAACTTGTTCAACTCCCGGTAATCAATACACATCCGGTGTGAACCATCCTTCTTCTTGACGAACAGAATAGGTGCTCCCCATGGCGAGCTGCTCGGCCGAATGAATCCCTTCCCCAGCAACTCCTGGAGCTGCGAGGACAACTCTTGCATCTCTGGAGGTGCAAGACGATAAGGCACCTTAGCAATAGGCGCTGCCCCCGGAACTAGGTCAATACCAAACTCTACTTGCCTCACAGGAGGTACTCCCGGCAACTCCTCGGGGAAAACATCTGAAAACTCGCGCACCACAGGAACCTCCTCAACTGATTTCGGTCTCTCGGAAACCTCCCGCGTATCCATCACATATGCCACAAAACCCTTACAGCCCTGCTGTAGACACTGCCTCGCCCTAGCGGCCGAACAAAAAGCTGACCCCGAACGGGTACCTTCGCCGTACACCGAAAGAACTCCCCCACTATGGTCTCGTATAGTCATCAACTGACGCTCACAGTCGATGACAACGCCGAATCGGCTCAACCAGTCCATGCCCACGATGACACAGATGTCACCCATCGCAATAGGAATCAGGTCAATCGGAAACCCAACCCCGAAAATCTCTAGCACACATCCCCGAAGAACCTCCGTGGCATAAATCGATTTCTCGTCAGCTATAGAAACTCTCAAGGGTCGACTCAAGGACTCACGATTAACGCTGATATGCTGACTAAAGGCTAAAGATACAAAGGACCTACTCGCACCCGAGTCAAATAGCACTAAGGCAGGCACAGAGTTCACAAGGAAAGTACCTACGCATATAATAACATAAGCATAACATCTTGACATTAAAAATAAATACATGAATTACAACATACCTGCCACAACATCGGGCGCAGCGCGGACCTCCTCCGCAGTCAGCTGAAAGGCTCTCCCACGAGCCCTTGGGGCCTCGACCTTCACCGGTCGAGTCTCAGTAGTCCTGGCAGTAGGTGCAGATCCCTGACGAAGCTGAGGGCACTCGGCCTTCCGATGGCCGGTCTGGTTGCAATGAAAGCAAACCGTAAATCC
Organism: Lactuca sativa; assembly: GCF_002870075.4. Classification (NCBI taxonomy): domain Eukaryota; kingdom Viridiplantae; phylum Streptophyta; class Magnoliopsida; order Asterales; family Asteraceae; genus Lactuca; species Lactuca sativa. Next base: position 61,221,115 of record NC_056623.2, read on the forward strand.
CTTGGGACACTCCCTAGCAATGTGCCCCTCCTTGCCACACTTGTAGCAAGCACCGGCTCGACACGCCCCATCGTGACCCTTGCCGCACTTTCCGCAAGTGCGGCTCTTCGAACCTCCCGTCCTCGAATCGGCGGACTTGATCCGCTTGGCTACCGGCTGAGACTGAGCCGGCCGCCGGTCTGCCTGCTGAGACTCGGCCTCCTCCCTGGCCTGAGTCTCTAACTCGATCTCACGCTTCCTGGCATTCGCCTGAAGCTCAGTAAAAGTATGGTAAGTGGAGTTTCACACAAACTCCCGGATCTCCCTCCTCAGAACACCCAAGTACCGGCTCATCCGAGCCTGCTCTGTGGCCACCAGCTCGGGGCAAAACATCGCCCTCTCATGAAACTTCCGCGTGATCGCCGCCACCGAGTCACTACCCTGCTTTAGGGTTAAGAACTCCTGAACCAATCGTTCCCGCTCCACCGGGGGAACGTACTCATCCCTGAACATGGTAGTGAACCCCTCCCATGTCACTGCCGTAGTTTCTGCCAAAGTGAAGTTCGCCGTCACGAACTTCCACCAGTCCTTCGCTCCCAGACGGAGCTGGTTCAAAGCGAACCGTACCCTCAGGTGCTCCGGGCATGAACAAGTGTAGAAGCACCCCTCTATATCTGCGATCCACCTCATCGCAGCAATCGGATCCTGCGTCCCATCGAACTCTGGTGGCTTCGTGTTGCTGAACTCTCGGAACAGCAACGAGTCACCCCCTTGTGGCCTAGCAGCGGCCACAGCTGCGGTAGCTGCAGCGGTTGCAGCCTCAGTCAAAGCGGCGTACCGCTCATCGAACGTCTCCATCAGGGTGGTCTTAATAGACCCAAACATCTCCGGGATCTCAGCCCAGATCGCCGCCGCTACTTCCTCGTGAATCATCTGACGAATCTCCTCGTCACTCACACCGCTTGAACTCGCTCCGTGGCGTGGTCTAACCATGATGTCTCTGAAATACAACATAAACTATCAGAGACTCCAGCGAGTGTAATCGCACTCGATAACGCAACCCTACTCAGTCTCCGATATCCAGGGATTCTTGCTTGGGCCTCCCACTGACCCGGTGTCCTCGGTAGTACGGGCCCAATACTACCGACCACACCGCATCAGCGTTCATCCCAAGTCTTCCTCCCCAAACTCCGGATAGTGAGTACTCTACTTCTGATATGCACTATCTACCCGCATACTAGCAAAGCATCTCATATAGGCAAACTTCCCTAGACTAAGGCATCACAAATCAGGCCACTCTAGTCCTATCATGAATACCTAGTCTTCTAGCATGCATAACAATTCATATCATATAATATTGTAAGGTATTTTGGGGATCTTTACCGTTCGGGCGCTGACTGATCGTACACAGTGCTTCTTTCTTGCTTACCACAAAACCATTTACAAAAGTTTATGCCTATATTTAAAAAGTTTCCTCAAATCCTCGGTTTGAGTTTAGTTACCCCCGAAGGTGCACCCGAATCCCTCAAACCAAGGCTCTGATACCAATTGTAACAACGCAAATTTTCAAACAAATTTTTCATTTTTAAAATATAATTATTTCCATTCAAAACAAGGCATAAATAGTTTAAGTATTCTGTCAAATACAAATATTCAAAATCCCAAGATCATAAAAGCATTCTTCAGTGTGTATCGATCACGCCGGCGCCTTCCCACGGTCCTCGCTAGTACCTGAAACACATACATAACAACTGTAAGCATAAATGCTTAGTGAGTTCCCCAATATACAACTTACGCACATACGCCTTTCCAGGCCCTGACCTTCCGGTCATCAACACCACGCCTTCCGGCCTATAACATATTCGCCTTCCGGCCCATAACATATTGCCTTCCGGCCCACATAACATACATAGCACATATAACAAATATCTTACCACATATAGCATACATATCACATATCATATCTGACCTTCCGGTCACACAGTCAAACCCCTTCCGGGTACAGTATAGTGAGAAGACTCACCTCGTGAATGCTGAAAGCTAGCAAATCCTGAAATCACTCGTGCACAATCCGACGAGCTACAACCTCCCTAAACATCACATACCTCATTAACACATATATCTTCTAAGTGTGACTATCCCTAAGAAGTCAGACTTAGGTCAACTCTGGTCAACGGTCGACGGTCAACTCGACCGGACTCGGCGAGTACCACGGCGACTCGGCAAGTCTAGACGTCCTCCCCAACTTCCCCTGATGTTCCCTTTCTACTCGTCGAGTATCCCTCTTGGCTCGACGAGATCCTCGTGGAAGAATCGCGGGGCCACCCCGACTCCACTCGCCGAGTCTGAAGAACAGCTCGACGAGTTCCAGACAATCTCCAAGCTACTCGCCGAGTCTGTTCATCGGACTCGGCGAGTCCATGCCATGCAGTCGATCAAACTGCTTCCTGAGATACGTTTTGTCCCGAAATACACAAGCATGGGACCTTCTGGACCTCTAAAGGTCCTAAGACAGGGTTATAGTCGTTTAGGTAACAATATACTAATCCATCTAATCACCAATTGGGTTCCATAAACCCTAAATTCATGCACACATCAACAATACAGAAAGAATCCGAAATATTACCTGAATATCGCACTCTCTGTGTCCCCAAACCGCAGAACTCGAATCCCTTGCTGTTCCTTTAGCCAAAACTCTTCTCCTCCTTGCACAACAACTCTTCTATAATCAACAATGGCCTATAATCCTTGCTCCAGATGCACACAATCGATTTAGGGTTCTTCTCAGAAGGCTAAAATGAACAATGACGGCCAATGAGTCCTTTTTATACGTCCCAAACCTGAACGGTTAGGGTTTCCGCTAAACAGCGTCGACTCGCCGAGTCCATATCTGGACTCGTCGAGTCCAGTCGCGATCCCGCAACCAAGTCTGCGATCCTACTCGGCGAGTCTAGGCTCCAACTCGCCGAGTCCCCTCTTAAATCACCCAAAACATAATTTAATAATACCTGAGATTCCGGGCTGTTACATAGTGATAGTGACTAGTGAACATGAACTATGTATATTATAGTTTACCAAAAGTGGTGGTGATGGTGAATTCCTTTCTTGTAATTAAGTTCATAGTGTAGATGAAACATAAACTATACCTATTATAGTTTATCACTTTGTTTGTAATATATATATGCCATAACTATACCGATTATAACTAGCGTGTTCGTTTGTGGGGGGTATAATGGCTTAACTATACTTATTATAGTTTATCATCATTATCCATAGTGGTAATAACTCTTTTGTATGTGTATAACCTTTAATCATGTGTTTGTTATGTAAAATAACCCTAAACTATACCTATTATAGTTTATTAATTATTTGTGTGGGTAGTGAGCATAAGCCTTACTTGTCATAATTTACCAATGTTTATATTTTAATGGATATAGCCTTGTAATATCATTTATATATTTACCATACTTGTGGAGGTATAAATCCATTTGTTTTCTGATGTATGTCTATATAGGAATACAAAGTTGTCATATATTGCAACAACACATAATCACATAATGATGTATACCTTGCTCAACATGTTACAAGGTGAAATGAAATTTATAGTGTTTTTTTCTGTTAATAACATTTTCTGTAACTGTTATTGGAAAATTTGTAGAAAAATCATAAAATGTCCAAATCAAGTTCTGTAACCTCTGAGAGTTTGGAAAATGAGTCTAGTTTGTTCATAATTTTTATTATAATTTTTAATGACCTCTTACTTGTGTGAAAAAGTCCATAATCACAGACTGGTCCGGATTGATGTTTGAAATGATAGGAAGTTTTGTAAAAATCACCATAAATTGTAGAAAAATCGTATGGGGATGTGCAAGTAGTCATTTTAAAGCTAAGAAGTGGAACTACATGCAGCTAAACAGTTTTGAAAACTAAAATGTTTAAGTTGTCCAAAACAGTCCGTGAATGGAGTTGAACTTTTCTGATGAAGGCTGTTAGAAAAGTTTAGTTATGTTCTTGGTGTTTTAACTTGTATTCCCCCCCCCCCCCTAAAAACTTGAGAAAACATGAAAATGTAGGGGTATGAACTCACCTTGAGTGATTTCAGTAGGTAAGTGTTGAAGAAGAGAAGTGTTAAACCCAAGAACACTTGAAGAATCACTTGAAGATTCGAAGATCTAACAAGAATGTGATGATGTTTGTGTAAGCAATCTTTGATTTTGAGTAGGAGGATGTGTAATAATCATAAGAAAGATGATGATACTTACTAATTGTAGGAGAAAAGTCTTGGAGTATGCCTTGAAATTCTCGAATTAGAGAGAAAAAGATGAGAGAGTTTGGAGTGTGATTCTTGATAAAAATGAGAGAATGATTAAAGTGTGAGGAGAGAGGATGGATGTTCCAGCCCTAAGAACGTGGGAATAGTTGAAAATAGTGAGAAAGGACATGTGAAGTGACTAGGGATGGGCTGGTGGTGAATAGTGACATGGAGTGGGTATGGGAGTGGTTGCTTGTGTCATAGAAATAAGTAAAGTCAACACTCTACCTTTGTACTTCACCCACTCTCTTTTGGATAAGGTTTTATCTTTAAATATGTGATTAATTAATAGTTAAGGGTCCTTATATGTTAAAATAAAGTTTTGGGTGAAAATCCCGTGTTAAAATAATTAAAAACGGGCCTAAAATGCAAATTTAGTCGAAAACCGGGAGAAAAAGGCTTCCCAGTGAGACCTCTCGGTCCTAGGCCGAGGTTCAGTCAGGCTGGTGCCGAGCCGGATGCGAATGCGAGCCAAAAGAAGAAGGCGAAGGCGAGGCTTAGTCCGAGGGCTCGGTCCGAAGGTCAGAAGCGAGGGTTCGGCAGGCCATCAGAAGAGAAGGTTCGATAGCCATTAGAAGAGAAGAGGTCAGATCCGAAAGGTGCCGAACGTTCGGGTTCGATTGAGGCATGCGAGGTTCGGGCCCGAGAGGACCTTTCGGGTTCGGTTCAGCAGCCTTCGGCTCAGAAGGGTTCGGTTCCTAAGAGGGGTTTCGATTCCTAAGAGGGGTTTCGGTTCCTAAGAGGACTTTCGGGTCCTAAGAGGGGTTTCGGTTCCTCAAGGCCGTTTTTCGCGTAGACTTCCGCTTTTGGGCTGTTTTCGCCAAATTCAAGGGTCGGAATGCCCCGAGTGATTATAGAAAGTTGGGAGAGATTTCGAGAGAGATTTGAGAGAGATTCCACATACTTAGAGACATTTGGGAGAGATTTGACACTCTTGGAGAGATTTCACATACAGAGAGATATTTGGGAGAGATTTCACATACTTAGAGAGATTTGGGAGAGATTTGACATTCTTGGAGAGATTTCACATACAAAGAGATATTTGGGAGAGATTTCACATACTTAGAGAGATTTGGGAGAGATTTGATATTCTTGAAGAGATTTCACATATAGAGAGATATTTGGGAGAGATTTCACATACTTAGAGAGATTTGGGAGAGATTTGACATTCTTGGAGAGATTTCTCATACAAAGAGAGATTTAGGAGAGATTTCACATACTTAGAGAGATTTGGGAGAGATTTGACATTCTTGGAGAGATTTCTCATACAAAGAGAGATTTGGGAGAGATTTCACATACTTAGAGAGATTTGGGAGAGATTTGACATTCTTGGAGAGGTTTCTCATACAAAGAGAGATTTAGGAGAGATTTCACATACTTATAGAGATTTTGGAGAGATTTGACATTCTTGGAGAGGTTTCATTGGTGACCTTTTTGAGTGACCGGCTTCGCACTGCAAGGTACGTAAACCCCGTTAAGCCTTGTTTAAGGATCTTGCATACTCCCGATGAGTATGTAACATTGTTTTATCGGTTTGGCTCGCCACGTACCACAGTTTTAGGTTAAGGAGATCTAGATGTACGCACTTTTCGATTTATGATCTCTCATTAGAATTTGAGAGTTGTTTAGAAATTACATAACGTAAACTCTAGTACCTACGGGCAAATTGAGTTGACCGGTTTGACTTGTTGACTTTGTTTGACTTTGAATTGATCAGAATTTGACGGTTGTCACATCATCCCCCCGTTAGAGGGAATTTCGTCCCAAAATTTGAAATCGGGAAAGGAGTTTGTGAATGACTAAGGTCGGCTCTACATTATTTTAATTCTGACTATGAGATGAGTTATTATACATGAAAACTTAGCTTATACACATTATGATATAACCAATACTGGGTGGATAGTAAAATGTGTGATTCTACTTCAGTTTCACATCCCAACGAGGAAAAGAAACTAAGTCAGAATTCTCACATTCTATTATCTACCAGGTATTCGTTATATATAACTGGGGAATGTATAAGTGAGGAAATCATAACAAATAACATTCTTAGTAATCCTTCTTAATGAACTAGAGTTCCTAGTCAGGGCTATCATTGAACCTAGATGTAGTTCAACCGTTCACCTATAGAGTAGAAGTATGTTCTCAAAGGTTTGACCTACATCCCTATGATGCAGTCGCATTACGGAGTCGAAGTAAATTCATAGAATGGTCTCATGACGGCCTTGGAATTTCTTATTGTTTATGCTCTCAGTTTAATCCTTGGTATTACTACTATGCATTCTTTAATCGATGCTAGACTTAATCAAATAAAGAAATTTGGAATTTAGTCGTCGATGTTAGAAACACATACTGATATTTGCGGGCAGTTCCGGGGTGGTCTCTCCTTCGGTGATCGCAAGCACCCTTCCACCATCACTGGCATCTCTTGCACTTGGGCAGTTCCTTTTAAAGTGTCCTGTTTCTCCACACTTGTAACAGGCTGGGCTTACTCCAAAGCCGGGGAATTGGTTGATGGGTCGTGCCGGTGCCCTACAGAAACGGGTAGTGTGCCCTTTCCTATTGCAGTTCATGCAATGCAATTCTCTACAAGCCCCAGTGTGATGGAAGCTACACTTGTTACATTTTAGAAGGGTTCTAGCGTATTGTTTCATGGGAGTTGGCATGGTGAGGGTTGTGGCAGCATGAACAGCAAAAATTGGCGTGGTTGCCGTAGTGTCATGGCTGGCACGATGGTCGATGAGTTGTTGTGCCAACTCCTTGGCGCTGTCGAAGGTAGTTGGTCTGGAGGCCAATACACTATCATGAATCTGGGATGATAGCCCCCAAAGGTATCGTTCTACCTTTTTCTCCTCCGGGGTGACCATTGCAGGACAGAGGAGTGCTAGCTCATTGAATCGGGCGGTATAAGCTTCAAGATCCGTCCCCGACATTTTGAGGTTCCAGAGTTCCTTTTCCAGTTTTTGCACTTCGCCTCTTGGGCAATATTCTTTCAGCATTAAAGCTTTTAAATCCTCCCAGCTTGTAGGGTTAGCCACTGCAGGAGTAAGCGACTTAACTCTGCCGTTCCACCAAGTAAGAGCTTTTCTTGTGAAGGTGAATGCCGCATACTTGACCTTGCTTGCTTCGGGACAAGCACAAATTTCGAAGACTGCTTCGGTCCTTTCAAACCATTGCATCAGCGCGATGACGCCCCCGCTTCGTCGAAAGGATCGGGTTTGCCATTCGTGAAGTCTTTGTAAGAACACTCCTTAGTACGCCCTGTGCTGTCCCCCTGATTCAAGTTAGTATTCCCGGATCCGAAGCCGCCGGAACCATTTGTACCCATTTGCGACATTGCTGCCGCTACGGCTGCTGTTACAGCAGCTTGAAACATTATGGGATCAAACTGCGGAGGTGGTGGCGGAGGGGGCGGTGTTGTGCTTCCGGAGGGTCTGGACTTTTTCTTTGGCGGCATAGTCCTGTCATAAGTTGGTAGAGATGAACAAACGATAAGTTTCTAATAGTAGTGACAAGTCAGATGTTATCAAGCCAGACTTGTCTGTATTATGTTCTGACTTAAAAGTATTTTGTATGTAATTCATAACAAAGCCCCTATGAATGAATTTTAGTGGTAGTGACTCAAATGCAACTTGTGATTTGTTTCGTGCCTGATCCCCTCCTAAAATCACTTGGTATATATTAAGAATTTCTTGGAGTTACCATATGTAAATTGTTTGTAATATAGGGTTCGAGGAAAATAGGTCTACATCTCATTAACGTAAGGAAAATCTTGGGCAATGCTACGGTTCCCTTGAATAGTGTAGTCTCCGGATTCTAAAGGATTCGAATGTCTCCATTTAACAGCCTAGGTTGGTCGTGTTCTTCGCTCTAGGTTTCCAAGCACTCTACCCAAGGAGGCGTCGGGCCTTGAAAAACCGGGCGAGGGTTAGGATTCGGAACATGGGTCATCGGGGTAGGTTCTCCACTTCAGGGTCGGAGTCAGAACCATCAGCAAGGCCTTTAGCTTGGTGACCATCCAAAGGGATTCGGTAATCATTCTCTGGCTCCTCTCCGAGCCATTCAGTATTGCCGTGGTTAGGGTAGTACGGGTCGTCGTGGGGATGGAATTCAGCCATGATATCTTCGCGAGAAATGGGGATATAAGAAATAACTAAGTAGACGTACTAATTAGATAATTATAAGATGATCTTTATCAGGTACTTCAATATATTATTTAGTGCATACTAGTCATATGTATTTGGGACAGGGTAAACCTTCAAATAAGCGATCCTAACTCTAAATCCCCAATCCAACGAGAACAGGAAGTAAAGCAAAGATCCACAGATTCTAAGTCTATGACGTCCTGGATACATATAATTTTAATGTATCCACTAGGCAATTATTGACCTATTGATAAAAATCTATTTAGTTCTCAAATAAGTAATTATAATAACACCAAATACCCCTATGGTATTTCATTGTGGTAGTGTTGGTAAGTTTTTAGACTTGTTGCAACACCTACGACCATTCCTGGGCATATGCTAATCACTTCTGGGTGAGACATAGTTGATCAGGCTATGTCATTCCCAGACCTGACTATACATCCCCAAGCCTACTCGTATTGTTCAACAATCACCACTTTTGTCCCATCCCACCATGATACTGACCCTAGTGTGTGTGCACATGCTCCTACTTTTACCGCGAAATTATTATTTTCTTTCTAAAAGTATAGTTGCTTTGAAACCTTTAAATCAGAGACTTTCAGTCCCAATGTATTTATAGTTTGTATATCTTATGTGGTTCGATATATTGAGTTCACTATAAACAATGCTCTGATACCAATCTGTCACACCCCCAAACCAAGGATGGCAAAAACGTCCGGGGGTGGAGGACTTCATGTACAGTATCACAACAACGTGTATAATAGTGCTCAAAGTAAATACAACCATCATAAATATAATTGAAAAAGTTACACCAAAGTATATGTTTACATGTTTCAAAATCAATTACATTATGATGACAAAAATAAATTGTTGATGGTTTAACGTCCCATCCTCAAAGCGCTGAAGTTTTCCTGTTTCACTGATTTCCTGAGAATACAAGTAGTTTTGAAAAGTGTGTCAACAATTAAGTTGGTGAGTTCATAAGAGTTTTGTTTGGAGTAGAAACCGTTTTCCTTATAAAATCGATAGAGTTGATTTCCAGAAAATCCAATATTTTCTTAGTTAAGTGTAAACAGAATATTCCTATATGATGTGTTAATGAACCCTAGATTGACCCGTAGATTTCCCCTATAATCGTCCAGCGTATATAAGTTATATAAGATTTAAGTTAGATAAAACGTTGAATATAGTGGGTCTGCCCTAGGTCCACAACCCAACAAGGAACAGGAGATGAGGCGGGCACCACCAATTCTAAGCCAATCTAGACTAAATTCTTGTATGACTCAAGCATATACGCTCAACGATTATAGTTGAAGTCTAACAATGCGAAAATTTAATGTGGACTTAAATCCAAAAACCGGAACCAAACCCTAGTGTAGTGTATGAAATAGTAATAGTGACTCTGAACATAAACTATACATATCATAGTTCATCGGATAGTGATAGTGACTAGTGAACATGAACTATGCTTATTATAATTTACCAAAAGTGGTGGTGATGGTGAATATAACCTATACATATCATAGTTCATCAAATAGTGATAGTGACTAGTGAACATGAACTATGCATATTATAGTTTACCAAAAGTGGTGGTGATGGTGAATTCCTTTCTTGTAATTAAGTTCATAGTGTAGATGAAACATAAACTATACCTATTATAGTTTATCACTTTGTTTGTAATATATATATGCCATAACTATACCGATTATAACTAGCGTGTTCGTTTGTGGGGGGTATAATGGCTTAACTATACTTATTATAGTTTATCATCATTATCCATAGTGGTAATAACTCTTTTGTATGTGTATAACCTTTAATCATGTGTTTGTTATGTAAAATAACCCTAAACTATACCTATTATAGTTTATTAATTATTTGTGTGGGTAGTGAGCATAAGCCTTACTTGTCATAATTTACCAATGTTTATATTTTAATGGATATAGCCTTGTAATATCATTTATATATTTACCATACTTGTGGAGGTATAAATCCATTTGTTTTCTGATGTATGTCTATATAGGAATACAAAATTGTCATATATTGCAACAACACATAATCACATAATGATGTATACCTTGCTCAACATGTTACAAGGTGAAATGAAATTTATAGTGTTTTTTTCTGTTAATAACATTTTCTGTAACTGTTATTGGAAAATTTGTAGAAAAATCATAAAATGTCCAAATCAAGTTCTGTAACCTCTGAGAGTTTGGAAAATGAGTCTAGTTTGTTCATAATTTTTATTATAATTTTTAATGACCTCTTACTTGTGTGAAAAAGTCCATAATCACAGACTGGTCCGGATTGATGTTTGAAATGATAGGAAGTTTTGTAAAAATCACCATAAATTGTAGAAAAATCGTATGGGGATGTGCAAGTAGTCATTTTAAAGCTAAGAAGTGGAACTACATGCAGCTAAACAGTTTTGAAAACTAAAATGTTTAAGTTGTCCAAAACAGTCCGTGAATGGAGTTGAACTTTTCTGATGAAGGCTGTTAGAAAAGTTTAGTTATGTTCTTGGTGTTTTAACTTGTATTCCCCCCCTAAAGACTTGAGAAAACATGAAAATGTAGGGGTATGAACTCACCTTGAGTGATTTCAGTAGGTAAGTGTTGAAGAAGAGAAGTGTTCAACCCAAGAACACTTGAAGAATCACTTGAAGATTCGAAGATCTAACAAGAATGTGATGATGTTTGTGTAAGCAATCTTTGATTTTGAGTAGGAGGATGTGTAATAATCATAAGAAAGATGATGATACTTACTAATTGTAGGAGAAGAGTCTTGGAGTATGCCTTGAAATTCTTGAATTAGAGAGAAAAAGATGAGAGAGTTTGGAGTGTGATTCTTGATAAAAATGAGAGAATGATTAAAGTGTGAGGAGAGAGGATGGATGTTCCAGCCCTAAGAACGTGGGAATAGTTGAAAATAGTGAGAAAGGATCTATGAAGTGACTAGGGATGGGCTGGTGGTGAATAGTGACATGGAGTGGGTATGGGAGTGGTTGCTTGTGTCATAGAAATAAGTAAAGTCAACACTCTACCTTTGTACTTCACCCACTCTCTTTTGGATAACGTTTTATCCTTAAAAATGTGATTAATTAATAGTTAAGGGTCCTTATATGTTAAAATAAAGTTTTGGGTGAAAATCCCGTGTTAAAATAATTAAAAACGGGCCTAAAATGCAAATTTAGTCGAAAACCGGGAGAAAAAGGCTTCCCAGCGAGACCTCTCGGTCCTAGGCCGAGGTTCTGTCAGGCTGGTGCCGAGCCGGAAGCGAATGCGAGCCAGAAGAAGAAGGCGAAGGCGAGGCTTAGTCCGAGGGCTTGGTCCGAAGGTCAGAAGCGAGGGTTCGGCAGGCCATCAGAAGAGAAGGTTCGGTAGCCATTAGAAGAGAAGATGTCAGATCCGAAAGGTGCCGAACGTTCGGGTTCGGTTGAGGCATGCGAGGTTCGGGCCCGAGAGGACCTTTCGGGTTCGGTTCAGCAGCCTTCGGCTCAGAAGGGTTCGGTTCCTAAGAGGGGTTTCGGTTCCTAAGAGGACTTTCGGGTCCTAAGAGGGGTTTCGGTTCCTCAAGCCCGTTTTTCGCGTAGACTTCCGCTTTTGGGCTGTTTTCGCCAAATTCGAGGGTCGGAATGCCCCGAATGATTATAGAAAGTTGGGAGAGATTTCGAGAGAGATTTGAGAGAGATTCCACATACTTAGAGAGATTTGGGAGAAATTTGACATTCTTGGAGAGATTTCACATACAGAGAGATATTTGGGAGAGATTTCACATACTTAGAGAGATTTGGGAGAGATTTGACATTCTTGGAGAGATTTCACATACAAAGAGATATTTGGGAGAGATTTCACATACTTAGAGAGATTTGGGAGAGATTTGATATTCTTGGAGAGATTTCACATACAAAGAGATATTTGGGAGAGATTTCACATACTTAGAGAGATTTGGGAGAGATTTGACATTCTTGGAGAGATTTCTCATACAAAGAGAGATTTGGGAGAGATTTCACATACTTAGAGATATTTGGGAGAGATTTGACATTCTTGGAGAGATTTCTCATACAAAGAGAGATTTGGGAGAGATTTCACATACTTAGAGAGATTTGGGAGAGATTTGACATTCTTGGAGAGGTTTCTCATACAAAGAGAGATTTGGGAGAGATTTGGGAGAGATTTGACATTCTTGGAGAGGTTTCATTGGTTACCTTTTTGAGTGTTCGACTTCGCACTGCAAGGTCCGTAAACCCCGTTAAGCGTTGTTTAAGGATCTTGCATACTCCCGATGAGTATGTAACATTGTTTTATCCGTTTGGCTCGCCACGTACCACAGTTTTAGGTTAAGGAGATCTAGATGTACGCACTTTTCGATTTATGATCTCTCATTAGACTTTGAGAGTTGTTTAAAAATTACATAACGTAAACTCTAGTACCTACATGCAAATTGAGTTGACCGGTTTGACTTGTTGACTTTATTTGACTTTGAATTGATCAGAATTTGACGGTTGTCACACTATTGGTGCGTTTAAATGACATTTTAACACTTCAAAATGAGTTCACTCCCCATGAAGACTCTGCATGTATTGTTAGATCGGTTCCAGGATATGGATTGTGTATGTTGCGGTGTGATAGCATTAGAAAGTCTGGCCCCGGGTATTGATCTTGATTAGTGGAGATAGTACATGGGCTTGAGAGTCCCTGCGAACAGAGTCAAAGCATGTGTGTTGGATGGATAGCGGTTACGCTATGAAGGAGTGGTGTAGCATTGGGCGAGCGTCGTGTCACTTGTGGTAATGTCAAGGAAGCCAAGTGGTTTTCCTTGGTAAGGAAAGGGAAGAATGTAGCTCCGAGAGGGAGTGTAAGTTCACGGAAGTGAAAGCAGCAGTGCAGAGTTATGATTGGAGTAATCCAAGTATGGTCATTGAGCAGCGCGTTTGCGGCAGTGGAATGGAATCACATCCGGATTGGATGTTTGCTGAGGTCACAGAACGAATTCCGAGGGTGTAGAGCCAAGATGCTCGGAAGGGATGCAGGGATGGAGTCTTGGATTCCAAATTTGATTTTGATCAAGGAATGGTGTATGTAGTGGTAATTCATCCTGGGGGATGTTTGGAGGTGTCGTCAGTGTGATGGGTTTTCCCAACCCGAGGGTGCTAGAGCTAGTTCAGCATGTGTATGTGATTGCAAGAGGAGAACTCATGGGAGTTGCTCTGAAGAATGTGTCTTTCTGTCAGCATGGAATGGATAGAGTTGGACTCGGATCGGGAATCCGGTGGTGCATGGTTATTTCTAGCTCATATGGGTCGAGTGATGGTTGCGATTTGGAGAAGTGTTGCATCATGAATAGTACTCAGTTGTTAAGTGGGATTATCAGAGGGTAAAGCCGGTGGTCGGCTTGAGACGGTGGTCAGGACAACGTAAGAAAGGAGAAAGTGAGTTTCTGGTTTCTATGGTTGTGTTTTGAGGAACCTGGTTGGGTTAATGCCAGGTGGTGCGTGGCGGGAGTATTTCTGGGGTTGAGTTGCCGCAGGCTTCGAGGACGAAGCCTAATTTAAGTGGGGGAGAATTGTAACATCCTGAGTTTAGGAGTGCAAGTTCAGGGTTCAAAGTGAAAATGTATAAGGGCAACTCGGCGAGTCCATGGGTGGACTCGGCGAGTAGAGTCGCGACTCCGGACGCGTATTAAGTGGCCAACTCTGCGAGTCGGTGGCCGGACTCGGCGAGTTGGTGCTGGGTGAAAAAAATTCTCATCTTCGGGGTTTGCCCCCTATTTAAAGGACGTTATGCCTTCTCTTCAGCCTCTATTTACCCTGAGAGTTCCAGAGAAAACCCTAGTCGTGAGAAATTCCATTTTTGAGGGGATTGAAGCTTGGAAGAAAGGATTTGTGAAGAGAAATTGGAGGAATTCGAGGATAGCATCAAAAGGACTTGTGGATCTGAAGTCTACATCAGTTTAGGCTTATCTTTGGGGTAAGAATCCTCTGTCTTGAGCCCTTTTTCCCTTATTGTCATCCATGGTGGTTGTTTTGGGTTTTTGGAGGATTTCATGAGTTATTTCGGGATTGGAAGATGGATCTGAGGATGCTACCTCAGATCTGGAGTAGTATTGGTCCAAAATTGCATAAATTCCCTGTTGATAAGTGATTGGTGAAGCTATCTTGTCCCAAACCCAAACCCTAAAGTGTAAAATGCCTAGATGTCTTTGGATTCGTAAAGTTTGCCACTTTACGTGATGGATGGGTTGTAGGAGGCTAGATCTACGTTTTGGATCAATTGCATGGTCTGGAAGGTTATGTTTGGAATAAGATCTAGAGGAACTCGGCGAGTCACAAAGGTGTACTCGGCGAGTTGCTTGAAGATGGACTGGAACTCGGCGAGTAGGTTGAAGATAGCCTTAGACTCGGCGAGTCTGTTCTTGGACTCGGCGAGTCTGGTCGTGAGGTCCAAGTTTCTTCTGGTTGAGCTGTGACTCGGTGAGTCAAGGGATGACTCGGTGAGTCGAGTGAGGAAGGACTTAGAGTTGTTGGACTCGGCGAGTTGAGTCGCGGATTGGGGGAAAGTTTTGAGCATGGGGACTCGGCGAGTCATCAGGTTGACTTGGCGAGTAGAGTCAGTCAGGGGTTGACTTTGACTTTGACTTTGGCCAAGAGTTGACCAGTTGACTTCGAGGGGCATTTTCGTAATTGTTGGATATTGTTTTGAGTTTAGTGTCTTGGTGGTTGTCGAGTTGTGGTGATCGTGTCAGTGGGTGGAATAGCTTGGGTTTATCTGTTCAGTCGGCAATTTCGAGGTGAGTTATCCTCACTATATCAACAGGGTTTAAGGCACCAAGGCCGGCCCTTTATCGATTTGAGATCCGGGTATTTGTTGTTATGTTACTGCTTTGATATGTTTGCATCCTGATAGTTAGGATGGTATATGTTAGAGACCTGGTTGAGGTCGGTATCCTGTTATGTAGGGTGATGCTATGCTAGTGACCGGTTAGGTCGGTATCCTGGTTAGGATGATGATATGTTATGTGATCTACTTGATCGGCTTGCTGACTGTGATGTGTTATATGCTTATATGTCTATGTGCACATGGTTGTTTGGACTGGATTTAGGTTGAGGCGGGTCCTGCTTTGTGCTGTAGGCCAAGATACCCAGGGCGGACCGGTTGTCCCGAAGGCCCAGCGAGCGGTCCGGATAGGCTGTAGGCCCCAAGAGGGCGGACCAGACGTGCCGAGGCTCGGAGAGTGGACCAGGCCGACTGAAGGCCCGGTGCGGGCGGACCAGTCATACTTGAGACTCAGAGAGTGGACCAGGTGGATTGAAGGCCCGGTGCGGGTGGACCAATCACACTGTAGACTCGATGTATATGGCTAGACTCGGAGGGTGGACCAGGTGGACTGTTGGCCGGTGCGGCGGACCAGTCACCCAGTAGACCCGAAGTGCATGGTTGTTTTGTGATCGAATATGTTATGGCATGTTATGCGTGTATGGTATATGTGGTTGGTATTTTGGGGATATCTCACTACGCTTTCGGCTTACTGTTGTGGTTTAATGTTTTTCAGGTTCTTCAGGAGACCATGGCAAGGCGAAGGCGTGATCATACCGCTCCTCATGTTTATGTTGTGATGTGATTCTAGGAACACTCTAAATAAATTGTATTGAAAACCTTTTTGTAATAATTTAATGAAATCGGGTTGTTTCTGAAATGTTTAAATTGGTTGAAATTTTTCGGTCGTTACAAGTTGGTATCAGAGCCTTGGTTTAAGTGAATTGGCAGAACACTCGTGTGACTCCAGTCTCATATCGAGGAGGGTTTTCAAAAGGGAATTTAAAACGGTTTTCAAAATGAGTAAAAGGAGGACGCGGATGTACGATCAGCAGGAGCCAGTAAGTAACCCCAAAATACCATACATGATATTTGTTTTTTTTTTTGAGCATTGGTAGAACAGCATGCTAGTGCTAGGCTAAGGATCTTCAGGATTTCATGATAATGTTGCCTGATTTATGATGCCTGTTAGCCTAGGGTTTCCTTGTGGGAGATTTCTAGTGTTGCTCTAGTAGTGAGGGTTGAGCATTTGATATGCATGTTTTCACTAGGGTGTTGTGGTAGTACTTCATACAAATATGGGTAGGTGTGGAAGGTAGTATGGGCCCGTACTACTGAAAGCACAGGACCCATATGCGTATCAGGGAAACCATGACATCTAGGGTTGGGTTGAGAGTTAGTTCCCGGTCTAGTGGGAAGTGTCTGAGATTTTGTGGTGTTTTTCAGTATGGAGATTCCGAGGCATGTTGAGAGTGGATCCGGGTCAGGATCAGGAGCAGGAGGGGAATTCCGGGCTAGTCAGTACCGCCCGAAGTTATTGGTCAAATGAGCACGTGCGAGTTGGATGCGAGGATTCGTGAGATCCTGGATGATGAGGTTGCTGCGTTGTTCCGGGCTAAGTTGCTGGAACTGTTTGGTTCGATCAACACCGCCATGGTTGAGTATTTTGATGAGCACTATGCAGCTCTCGCAGAGATGGTTGCCGCAGCGGCTACAGCGGCAGGGGGAAGAGATGGTCGGGGTTTTCAGTATTGGGACTTCGATAATAGGAAGCCTCCCACCTTTGACGGAGTTCAGGAACCGATTGTTGCTATGAGATGGTTGTCGAACGTGGAGGGGTGTTTCTTCACGTGTTCATGCCCTGCTGATCAGAGGGTGAGGTGTGCTCTGAACCTGTTGAGGCTTGGGGCAAAGGATTGGTGGAGATTGACCACGGGCTCATATTCGGATGCGCAGAGGGCTGCAGTTCCATAGGATCAGTTTAGAGAGATGTTCAGCACTCGTTATGTTCCACGGGTTGAGAGAGAGAGATTGGCTCAAGAGTTCCTGGAGCTGAAGCAGGGTTCGGAGTCGGTGACTGAGATCACCAGGATGTTCACAGAGAGGGCGATGTTCTGCCTTGTGTTCGCTTCGGAGCAGGCTCAGATGTCTTGATATCTGAGCATGCTCAAGAGGGATATCAGGTAGTTTGTGTCTACGTAGAGGTGCGAGACTTTGTTGGAGTTGCAGGAGGCCGCCAGTCGGTACGAGTTAGAGATTGAGTTGCAGTTGCATGAGCTGAGGCAGACTCCGGTGCAGTCGCAGCCGGTGCCGAAATGGTCCAAGACTGTTGATTCTAGGATGGGATATCTGAGTACCCACACTTGTGGGAAGTGTGGGAGGAGTCACACCGGAGTTTATAGGTTCGGTGGTGCATGTCGCAAGTGCGGAAAGGAGTGGCACTATGCGAGGGATTGTCGGCAGTCAGCGCCGGTTCGGGATTTGAGGATTTGTTATCATTGTCATCAAGTTGGACATTTGAGGGTCAATTGTCCACAGCTTGCTGCAGTTGCGGTGCAGGCTCCAACACCGGCCACTTTGAGGATCACGGGTGGAGGTCAGGGTGGAGCGGAGCCCCCAAGGGCTCAGGGTCGTGCCTTTCAGCTTGCAGCATAGGAGGTCAGAGCAGTGCCGGATGCAGCTGTGGGTATGTTTCTTTCTTGATGTCTTGTTATCTTGTGTGTATTGTGGAGTATTGTTTATCTGCTAGTTTCATTGTGTGGTTTCCGGCGTGGTATTCATTATTCTTTGTGGGTTATGGTATGGTTATGGGTTAGTGTTGGTAATTTCGTTGGTTATCATTCATGGGGTTTTTAGTGGAAATCTGGCGTATGGTTTGAAGGTTGGGTAGCCTCTGCAGTCTGAGGAGGGGTTAGCTGAAGATTAAGTTCTTTCGAGCGTGTTAATCAGTGTTGATATGTGATATTGTTAAGGTTGTTAGTGCTAGTGGGAATCAGTCCGTGTGTAAGTGTTGGTTTTGTGCGGGGTTGTTTTGGGAGGTCGCTGATAGCGACCGGTGGTTGATAGTGTTGGAATAGTGTCTAAGGCTGCAACTATATTAGGCAAGTATTTGACCCGGTTGTGCATGGTCCTTTTGGGTTGCCTTCACCATAGCAACTTGATAGGATGATTTATTAAGAGAGAGAAAATATTATTAATATATTATGAGAATAATATAAAGAATAATAATATTGTTATTTGATTAATATAAGTCATAGAATTAATTGGAATTAATTTGGTGACTTAAAGAGATTAATTAAATAAGAGGGTATAAACTGTCAATTGTTTGATAATTAAACTTTGGAATGTAAATCCATATAGATATGGATTGGATGGATTCTAGGAGCTAAAGGATAGCTCAAATCGTCCAAGACTTATCTAAGGAATGGATTTGGATAGCCTTAAGAGAAGATTATCCAATTAGGGTTTAGGTTGTAACCCTTAAGGAGTCTACAAGTATAAATAGACCCTATGGCATAAGGAATTCGGTACTTCACCTAAAGTAAAGAAGCCCTGGCCGAATTCCTCCCCTCTCCTCTCTCCCAAATCATCCTCCTTGCTATTTGGTGTTTGTAAGCCATTAGAGGAGTGACAATTGTGACTCTAGAAGCTCCAAGACAACAAGATCAACAAGGAATTCAAAGGTATGATTCTAGATCTGTTTCAACATTGTTCTTATTCCTAAATAGTCATTAGAAGTCTTGGATTCAAAGCATGTTTAATTAGAAAGCCTAGATCCAAGCATTAGGGTTTTGCATGCGCACATAGGAAAGTTCTTATGGCTAAAACCCATCAGTGGTATCAGAGCCTAGCTTGGTTTTCATTAAATTGTTGCTTAATTGTCTAAAACTAAACTGCAAAATTCGATTTTTGTGTTTCTGAGTCATGGACTCGGCGAGTTCCAAAGTGGACTCAACAAGTTGGCCTGACTCGGCGAGTCCCTTTGTGCACTCGGCGAGTCCAAGCGTCAGGAATGGCTAGATTCAAGATTTCTTCATGATTATCTTATGGAAACTTACCTTAATCATATTAGATCAACCCTAATCCGATTTTTTTGATATATATGACTATAATCTTGATCTAATTAAAGATATTTATCAACTAATAAAATATTTAATTTCCTTATATGATAATTAATTAATTATTTTGATTATTTTGGTAATTATCTTAAAAGAAATCTTGAATAAATCAAATATAGATAATTAGGAAATTATTTGTTATTTGATCCTCCATGTTTTAAATGTTTAAAACTTGTCCTCAAGTTTTGAAATTTATATTTTGTGATTAAAAGTTTTAATTTAGACAACTTAAATTTCAAACCCTAGATTTTCAAAGGTTTAAAATATAACCCTATACTAATATAATATTATAAGAAGTTATTGGAGCGTGTGTGGTTTACCGGCACACTAATTGGTTCTAAGCAAAGGTGGCAAAGGGTGATTCATTGTTTATCATAGTTCGATAGAGCGTGTGTGGTTTACTAGCACATCGAACAGGTGATCGTTACAATGAAGGCACCATGTGAATTTGCATGGTAATTCACACCCGCTTTGTGATCCTCGGTATCCCAGTCACAAACAAGAAGGGCATATCGAGATTTAAACATGCCATTGAATAGTTTCAATGAATCTCATCCGAACCTAGGAATTCTCAATATACTTAGGACTAATAGTTAAGTTATTGTGATGGAGAATTAGTGAATCGTCATTCACTTACCTTCAATTTATTTGCATGTTGGATTACGGCATCCCTTTTCTAATATGTAAATGTTATTGTTGGATCCTAGCCCTAATTTTTCTTATTGGGTGATAATTAGGGATTCTTATTCTAATCTATCCTTGTCCTTTCTTCTTTTTGTAGATGTCGAACGCAAACAACGCTGCTGCTAGTTCTTTCACGTTGATGAGCCTTTGCCAAAAGGTCACCTTCGATGGAACGAACTTTAGCGAATGGATAAGATACATTCGCACCATTGCTCGCTATGAGGATAAGGAGTATGTCCTCGATGAGAAGCTCAAGAAGATCAACCCTGAAATCGCTACTCTGGCTAAAATTACCGCTTTTGAAACTCATGAGCGAGATGCAACGAAGGTACATTACAGCCACCTTGAACTCCGAATTCCAAAAGTCCTACGAGGACATGTACCCGTACGAGATGCATCAAGACTTATTGGAGAGATACCACCAGAACGCGAGACAACAGCGTTATGTGATTTTCACTAACATGATTTCCGCTAAGATGGGTCATGGAGAATCTCTTACCATGCACCTGCAAAAGATGAAAAGGTATGTCGACCGCCTTCGCAAGTTAAATGTTGACTTTGGGGAAGACTTAGCGATCGACATGGTGCTTCACTCTTTGCCTCCAATGTACAATCAATTTAGGATGACCTACCACATGAACAAAGAAGAGGTCACCCTAAGCAAACTCCAAGGTCTCTTGAGGGTCGCTGAGAGCAACTTCAAAGACAAGTCTGTTGCACCAACTCCCAATCCACCCGCTACTCCTGTCTTGGCTATTGGTCAAGGAAAGGGAAAGAAGAGGAAGGCTTCATCTAAGCCCTGCCCTAACCCGAAGGAGGCAGAGTGCCACCAGTGCCACAAGATAGGACATTGGAAGAGAAGCTGCCCAGAGTACCTGCAAGCCATCAAGGAAGGAAAGATCAAGCCATCTTTCGCAGGTATATACACAATTAAATCTAACGATTCTAATCATGCTATTTCTTGGGTTCTTGATACCGGTTGTGGTTACCACATATGTTCTAATGTGCAGGGACTAAGAAGAAGTAGGGATGTGGAGCAAGGAAGAATCAATCTAATCATGGGGAACAAAAGATCGTCGCCTGTGACCAAGATTGGAGTGTATTCTTTAGTGCTTAGGAATAATTTATGTTTAGATTTGAACAATTGTTGCTATTTGCCAGAAATGGCTAGAAAGATCATTTCATTTCATGGTTTATATAGACAAGGTTTTAGATTTTCTTTTAATAATGAGAATGGTTCTATTTTGGCCTGTCTAAATGATGTCTTTTACTTTGAAGCTATACCATGTAATGGAATTTATGAAACTGTTATGATTGTTGATAACATAGGAAATGATGTTTTGAATATAGATTCTTCCACTAGTATGGATAAAGCATCCTTGTGGCATTGTCGTCTTAGACATGAAATGCATAGCCCAACTCCAAAAGGATGGAGTGTTGGATTCATTCGACCTTAGGGAAGATGACACATGGGAGTCTTGTTTAGTTGGAAAGATGACTAAATCACCCTTCACGAGTGCGTGTGAAAGGGGTGAGGGTCTATTGGACCTAATACATACCGATGTATGTGGATCGTTTAGATCAACCACGAAGGATGGGAACCGCTTCTACGTGACCTTTACCGATGATTATAGTAGATATGGGTATATCTATCTAATCAAGCAAAAGTCAGAAACCTTTGAAAAGTTCAAAGAGTTCAAGAATGAAGTGGAGAATCAATTGGGCAAGAAAATCAAGATGCTTCGATCCGATCGAGGAGGAGAGTACCTAAGTCTTGAATTCCACGATTATATCAAGGAGTGTGGAATAGTTTCGCAATTGACGCCTCCTAGGACACCGCAGTTGAATGGTGTGGCAGAAAGGCGTAATCGAACCTTATTGGATATGGTTCGCTCTATGATGAGTCGTGCTTCACTACCTATCTCTTTTTGGGGGTATGCCTTAGAGACTGCCGCCCATATCCTTAACCGAGTCCCTACTAAGAAGGTTGCCAAACCACCTCACGAGATGTGGACAGGGAAAGCTCCCTCGTTGGCACATATCAAGGTTTGGGGTTGCGAAGCTTTCGTAAGACGAGATACCCACGACAAGCTTGAACCTCGAAGTGAGCGATCTATTTTCATCGGCTACCCGCAGGCATCCTTTGGATATCTCTTCTATAGACCGAAGGACAATGTTGTCTTTGTTGCGAGGAGAGGAGTTTTTCGAGAGCGAGAACTCGTAAGCCAAGGAGACAGTGGGAGGATAATCGAGCTTGAAGAGATTCAAGAGTCGATAGATGAAGGAACCTCTACCGCTGGCACTCAACCCGAGGAGGAAACTCCGGTTGAACCGATTGACGAGTCCTTACCTCTTAGACACCGATAGAGTTAGAGTTCATCCCCAGTTTTATGGTTTTCATATTACTACCGAAGGGGACACGTATATTAGTGACGGTAGACTAATAAATCTTGATGAACCTAATAGCTATAAGGAAGCAATGGCAGGCCCGGAGTCTGCGAAATGGAAAGAGGCAATGGATAGCGAGATCCAATCCATATATGATAACCAAGTTTGGAATTTGGTTGATTATGTGCCCGGACGTAAGACCGTTGGGTGCAAATGGATCTTCAAGAAAAAGACCGACGTGGATGGAAACGTACGCACATATAAAACGCGATTGGTTGCGAAGGGCTTTACTCAAACTCCCGGAGTTGACTACGATGAGACCTTCTCACCAGTTGCGAAGATAAAATCTATTAGAGTGATGCTAGCTATTGCCGCATTTCATGATTATAGGATTTGGCAAATGGATGTCAAGACCGCTTTCCTTAATGGAAAGTTGGCTGAGGATGTTTACATGGCTCAGCCAGAGGGGTTTGTGGATCCGAAGCATCCAAATAGAGTGTGTAAGCTTGAGAAGTCCATTTATAGACTTAAGCAAGCGTCTCGCAGATGGAATCTTTGCTTCGATGAGAAAGTCAAAGAGTTTGGATTTGTACGAAGCGAAGACGAATCGTGTGTATATGTCAAAGCCAGTGGGAGTATAGTAAGCTTCCTCGTTCTATATGTCGAAGACATATTACTCATAGGAAACGACATCCCGACTTTGCAGGAGGTTAAGTCCTGGCTCAGGAAATGCTTCGCTATGAAGGACCTCGGAGAGGCTTCTTACATTTTGGGAATAAGGATAGTAAGAGAAAGAAGTAAGAGACTAATTGGACTTAGTCAGAATACTTACTTAGAGAAGGTACTAAAACGTTTTAGTATGGAAAACTCGAAGAAGGTAGAATTACCGATACAAAGTAATACCAAGTTGAGTAAGACTCAAAGTCCGAGTACCGAAGCTGAGATAGCAGAAATGAGCCGAGTACCATACGCTTCCGCAGTTGGCTCAATCATGTACGCTATGACTTGTACTCTCCCTGATGTAGCCTTCGCTTTGAGCATGGTTAGCAGATATCAAGGGAATCCTGGCAGAGCACATTGGATTGCGGTGAAGAATATCCTTAAGTACCTTCGGAGGACGAAGGAATGGTTCTTAGTCCTCGGAGGGAGTGATGACTTGAAGGTGCGAGGGTATAGTGACACCAGTTTTCAGACCGACAGGGACAACTATCGTTCACAGTCGGGCTGGGTCTTTACCCTGAATGAAGGAGCAGTGACATGGAAGAGTTCCAAGCAGGAAACCGTAGCTGATTCAATGTGCGAATCAGAGTACATTGCAGCGAGCGAAGAGTCGAAGGAGGCAATATGGCTGAAAAACTTCATCGGTGATCTTGGAGTTGTACCCGCCATAAAGGAGCCCATGGAAATATTCTGTGATAACGAAGGAGCGGTTTCCTTGACCAAGGAACCGAGGGATCATTGTAGATCAAGACATATCGACAGAAAATATAACTTCATTAGACATCGTGTAGAAGAAGGAAAACTCATAGTGAAGATGATATCATCAGAAAGTAACCCAGCAGATCCTCTTACGAAGGGACTGAGTATGGTTAAGCACTTGCAGCATGCTAGGAGTATTGGGCTGAAGGATGATATTAGCATAGATTAGATAGTATTAAAAACGTGTAATAGGTAAAGGTAATTAACATTTGATGATTAAATAAAGGGTTTTTATTTATGAGTAATGTTACTATCTTATGTTAATTGTTTAACTATTGTTTCACTTTGCATGTTTTGACTTCCAGAATAATAGAGTTTATTAGGAATAATCGAATTGTTCAAATTGTCCACAATCGTTCATATGTTGGAAGTAGATATGAATGAAGATTGCCATGAATTGGTGTGTAGATTGTCTAAATGGTATTAGACATAGCAAAAGATTGCTGCAACATTCATGAGTGCTTATGAACAAGTTTTGAGCATTGGAACAAACCCGCACTTGTTGGAATCACCTTATGGAATATGATATAAAAGGGTGATCGCAAGACGATAATATCATATAGTCTTAAAACCTAGATATATGGTTTGTTATTTACTAATTGATTGTACATTGATAATGAGAAAACGCATCAGTAACTCGGCGTTATAAAATGCATTGTTGTGTATAGTTGGTTAATGAATAAGTAAATGCATATTTGTCGAAGTTTATCTGTAACTTTTATCTAAGAAGGTAAAAGCAATATCTCGGCCGCTCGATGATTTGATTTGACTTATGTGTCGGGCCTGGTCAGAACTGAATTGATGTGTTCGATTAAGTTCTATGTCAAATAAATCAGAGATCGAGAAACCTAAATGCTTGACTAACCATTCCATAGGATTGTCAGCATGATATCTAACAGAGGACTGTACGATCCCTTATCTAAAGGACAAGATTGATTAGATCAGAGTTTGACAGCGCCTTTAAGAGCTACGATTGCAAACTGAATTGTACTTGTGCATATAGTTATTAGACTTATCCAAGTGGGAGACTGTTGGAATAGTGTCTAAGGTTGCAACTATATTAGGCAAGTATTTGACCCGGTTGTGCATGGTCCTTTTGGGTTGCCTTCACCATAGCAACTTGATAGGATGATTTATTAAGAGAGAGTAAATATTATTAATATATTATGAGAATAATATAAAGAATAATAATATTGTTATTTGATTAATATAAGTCATAGAATTAATTGGAATTAATTTGGTGACTTAAAGAGATTAATTAAATAAGAGGGTATAAACTGTCAATTGTTTGATAGTTAAACTTTGGACTGTAAATCCATATAGATATGGATTGGACGGATTCTAGGAGCTAAAGGATAGCTCAAATCATCCAAGACTTATCTAAGGAATGGATTTGGATAGCCTTAAGAGAAGATTATCCAATTAGGGTTTAGGTTGTAACCCTTAAGGAGTCTACAAGTATAAATAGACCCTATGGCATAAGGAATTCAGTACTTCACCTAAAGTAAAGAAGCCCTGGCCGAATTCCTCCCCTCTCCTCTCTCCCAAATCATCCTCCTTGCTATTTGGTGTTTGTAAGCCATTAGAGGAGTGACAAATGCGACTCTAGAAGCTCCAAGATAACAAGATCAACAAAGAATTCAAAGGTATGATGCTAGATCTGTTTCAACATTGTTCTTATTCCAAAATAGTCATTAGAAGTCTTGGATTCAAAGCATGTTTAATTAGAAAGCCTAGATCCAAGCATTAGGGTTTTGCATGCGCACATAGGAAAGTTCTTATGGCTAAAACCCATTAGATAGTCAGTGCCCTAAGCGGGGGAGAATTGGAAAATTCTCCAGAAGATCGATGAGCATGTGAGGTTGTTTAGTTGTTTGGGATTCAGCAGTGTTTTGTCAGCCAAGAGCGTAGGCTGGTATTAGTAAGTGACAGGCATGCGAGGCAGGATACATACCAAGGGTATTTGATCGTGGTGGGCCTGGGATCAGGCCGAGATCGAGTTTGTATGATGTAGACAAAGTCTGGAACCCCTAGAGGGCTAGAACAGTATGCATGGGAGGATTTCCCGGAGAGATAACTCAGAATGAGGAATGCTGGTTGAGCGGTACGGATAGACTGAAGGCCGGTCGGCATACCAGTCAGGCCGAAGGCTCAGAGAACGGTCCAGCCAGACTGAAGGCACTGGAGGGCGGTCCAAATTGGCTGAAGGTTCTGAGAGTGGTCCAGATTGGCTGAAGGCCTGGTGAGGCGGTCCAGTCATGCTTAAGACTCTACAGGTATTGTTAGATCGGTTCGAGGATATGGATTGTGTATGTTGCGGTGTGATAGCATTAGAAAGTCTGTCCCCGAGTAATGATTTTGATTAGTGGAGATAGTACATGGGCTTGAGAGTCTCTGCGAACAGATTTAGAGCATGTGTGTTGGATTGATAGCGGTTACGCTATGAAGGAGTGGTGTAGCATTGGGCGAGCGTCGTGGCACTTGTGGTAGTGTCAAGGCAGCCAAGTGGTTTTCCTTGGTAAGGAAAGGGAAGAATGTAGCTCCGAGAGGGAGTGTAAGTTCACGGAACTGAAAGCAGCAATGCAGAGTTATGATTGGAATAATCCAAGTATGGTCATTGAGCAGCGTGTTTGCGGCAGTGGAATGGAATCACATCCGGATTGGATGTCTGCTGAGGTCACGGAAGGAATTCCGAGGGTGTAGAGCCAAGAGGCTCAGAAGGGATGCAGGTATGGAGTCTTGGATTCCCAGTTTGATTTTGATCAAGGAATGGTGTATGTAGTGGTAATTCATCCTGGGTGATGTTTGGAGGTGTCGTCAGTGTGATGGGTTTTCCCAACCCAAGGGTGCTAGAGCTAGTTCAGCATGTGTATGTGATTGCAAGAGGAGAACTCATGGGAGTTGCTCTGAAGAATGTGTCTTTCTGTCAGCATGGAATGGATAGAGTTGGACTCGGATCGGGAATCCAGTGGTGCATGGTTATTTCTAGCTCATATGGGTCGAGTGATGGTTGCGATTTGGAGCAGTGTTGCATCATGAGTAGTACTCAGTTGTTAAGTAGGGTTATCAGAGGGTAAAGCCGGTGGCCGGCTTGAGAGAGTGGTCAGGACACCGTAAGAAAGGAGAAAGTGAGTTTCTGGTTTCTATGGTTGTGTTTTGAGGAACCTGGTTGGGTTAATGCCAGGTGGTGCGTGCCGGGAGTAGTTATGGAGTTTAGTTGTCGCAGGCTTCGAGGACGAAGCCTAATTTAAGTGGGGGAGAATTGTAACATCCCGAGTTCAGGAGTGCAAGTTCAGGGTTCAAATTGAAAATGTATAAGGGCAACTCGGTGAGTCCATGGGTGGACTCGGCGAGTAGAGTCGCGACTCCGGACGCATGTTAAGTGACCAACTTGGCGAGTCGGTGGCCGGACTCGGCGAGTTGGTGCTGGGTGAAGAAAACCCTAATCTTCGGGGTTTGCCCCCTATTTAAAGGATGTTATGCCTTCTCTTCAGCCTCTATTTACCCTGAGAGTTCCAGAGAAAATCCTAGTCATGAGAAATTCCATTTTTGAGAGGATTGAAGCTTGGAAGACGGGATTTGTGAAGAGAAATTGGAGGAATTCGAGGATAGCATCAAGAGGACTTGTGGATCTGAAGTCTACATCAGTTTAGGCTCATCTTTGGGGTAAGAATCCTCTGTCTTGAGACCTTTTTCGTGGTTGTTTTGGGGTTTTTGGAGGATTTCATGAGTTATTTCGGGATTAGAAGATGGATCTGAGGATGCTACCTCTGATCTAGAGTAGTAATGGTCCAAAATTGCATAAAGTCCCTGTTGATAAGTGATTGGTGAAGCTATCTTGTCCCAAACCCAAACCCTAAAGTGTAAAATGCCTAGATCTCTTTGGATTCGTAAAGTTTGCCACTTTTGTGATGGATGGGTTGTAGGAGGCTAGATCTACGTTTTGGATCAATTGCATGGTCTGGAAGGTTTTGTTTGGAATAAGATCTAGAGGCACTCGGCGAGTCACAAAGGTGTACTCGGCAAGTGGCTTGAAGATGGACTGGAACTCGGCGAGTTGGAAGAACAACTCGGCGAGTAGGTTGAAGATAGCCTTAGACTCGGCGAGTCTGTTCTTGGACTCGGCGAGTCTGGTCGTGAGGTCCAAGTTTCTTCTGGTTGAGTTGTGACTCGGTGAGTCAAGGGATGACTCGGTGAGTCGAGTGAGGAAGGACTCAGAGTTGTTGGACTCGGCGAGTTGAGTCGTGGATTGGGGGAAGTTCTGAGCATGGGGACTCGGCGAGTCATCGGGTTGACTCGGCGAGTAGAGTCAGTCAGGGGTTGACTTTGACTTTGACTTTGGCCAAGAGTTGACCAGTTGACTTCGAGGGGCATTTTGGTAATTGTTGGATATTGTTTTGAGTTCAGTGTCATGGTGGTTGTCCAGTGGTGGTGATCGTGTCAGTGGTTGGAGTAGCTTGGGTTTATCTGTTCAGTCGGCAATTTCGAGGTGAGTTATCCTCACTATATCAACAGGGTCTAAGGCACCAAGGCCGGCCCTTTATCGAATTGAGATCCGGGTATTTGTTGTTTTGTTACTGCTTTGATATATTTGCATCCTGGTAGTTAGGATGGTATATGTTAGAGACCTAGTTGAGGTCGGTATCCTGTTATGTAGGATGATGCTATGCTAGTGACCGGTTAGGTTGGTATCCTGGTTAGGATGATGATATGTTATGTGATCTGCTTGATCGGCTTGCTGACTGTGATTTGTTATATGCTTGTATTTCTATGTGCACATGGTTGTTTGGATTGGAGTTGGGTTGAGGCGGGTCCGACTTTGTGTTGTAGGCCAAGATACCCAGGGCGGACCGGTTGTCCCGAAGGCCCAGCGAGCGGTCCGGATAGGCTGTAGGCCCCAAGAGGGCGGACCAGACATGCCGAGGCTCGGAGAGTGGACCAGGCCGACTGAAGGCCCGGTGCGGGTGGACCAGTCATACTGTAGACTCAGAGAGTGGACCAGGTGGATTGAAGGCCTAATGCGGGCGGACCACTCACACTGTAGAATCGATGTATATGGCTAGACTCGGAGGGTGGACCAGGTGGACTGTCGGCCGGTGCGGCGGACCAGTCACACAGTAGACCCGAAGTGCATGGTTGTTTTGTGATCGGATATGTTATGGCATGTTATGCGTGTATAGTATATGTGCTTGGTATTTTGGGGATATCTCACTAAGCTTTCGGGCTTACAGTTGTGGTTTAATGTTTTTCAGGTTCTTCAGGAGACCATGGCAAGGCGAAGGCGTGATCGTACCGCTCCTCATGTTTATGTTGTGATGTGATTCTGGGAACACTCTAAATAAATTGTATTGAAAACCTTTTTGTAATAATTTAATGAAATCGGGTTGGTTTTGAAAAGTTTAAATTGGTTGAAATTTTTCAGTCGTTACAGTTTGAGTACAAGATTTCCTTGTAATTTTGCTTGTATTCCCCCCTGAAAACCTTTGAAAAACATTTGAAAAAGGGTAGGGGTATGAACTCACCGGTCGTGAAACGTGTTGGATTGGATTCTAAGTGTCGGTTATGGGCTTGATAACGCGTGAGGTTCCTATGTAATATGAAATGATAAACAAATGTATCTAATTATACCTTAAATCACTAATTAGATACGATTATACACTCCAAGACGCGAAAACACTTCAAATCAAGTGTTTGGAGTGACCCGGGTGACATCTAAGGTCATATATGGTTGGGATAATGTGTTTACTCTTCGAGAGTAAACTCCTTATGGAGTTTTCAGCCCTAACACCAACTCCACATGAGTTCACAGCCGTGAACTCATGGGTGACGGTTTTATGGTGCTAAATGGCCTTATATGACTTGGGAAAATTGGCTAGGATCAATTCTAGGGCATAGGAGTGGATTAGACTTACACATGGACCATTTAATGGAGTTTACGGCATTAAACTAGGAGTTTACGGCCGTAAACTCCCCCATACCCATTCCTTATGTGTTTTGGTGGTGCTAGGACAATCACATGTGATTTGAACACATTTTACAAGCCTTGGATGGAATTTTGGGCATCATTTGCTTATGTTATAGGAGTTTACGGCCCAGGAACCCATCCTTGGGGGGTTTACGGCCGTGAACTCCTAAGGGAGGGGTTTTCATTGAGTTTAACGCTACTAATTCGTTTATGGTTGATTCTAGAATTTATTCCAAGGCTATTGGTGTGTTTAAATGACATTTTAACACTTTAAAATAAGTTTACTCCCCATGATATGGAGTTTACGGCCCAAGCATGTTCTTGGGCAGTAAACTCATGTTTACTCTGCGAAAATTAAGTTCAAGGTGTTCTAAGTCCATTTTGGTAAGCCCCTTAGTCATATCTAAGCTCCAAAGGTCGATTGGCAGGGTTTTTGGGCTCCAAAACCCATTTTATGTGAGTTCACGGCCTAGGACTGTTCTAGGGCCGTAAACTCATGAATATGGTCCTATTCCATGGTTTGAACTCGAATTTGAAGGTCTAAGATGCCATACTAGGAGTTAGGGTAGTTAATTTGGTGATTTGGAGCTTAAATTTGATGTTTTTGTACCTTAATCTTGAGTTTGAGGAGAGAGGTTAGAGAGAGAGAGTAGTGAGAGAGAGAGAGAGAGGAAAGGCTTCAAATGAAGTCTTTGAGCTTTAAATAGGTCCTAAGTTCGGGACAGGTGGAATTCTACCCGATACCGACGTTAAACGGGGCTTTTGGTCGCACCCAATTAAGTTGTCGTAACCCAGCAGGACAAATTTTAAAATCTGTCTAATTATCATATTGGGGTGTTTTCTTGAGTTTCTAATGGGTTTGGATACTAATTAAGTCATAATAGAAGTCTCGGAATAAATGACTTAATTTAAAAAAAATGCAAACGAAAATGATTTGAAAAAGACGGATTTATAGGCGGAAACGGGTTTCGGCGATGGAACGAACTTCGGGTTGTCATATAATTTCATAGACTTTGTATTTTTCTAGAATTATTTACATATTTTACAAATTGTTATTCTAAACATCCATTTTTATGCACCAATCTGTAAAGAATGTCAATTACATCCAAAATACGTATGTAATCAGACAAATACCAATTTATTGAAGAAACTACACATCTGTAACAATATCCAGAATGAGACCTCGTGTAATATGGAGCTTCATATATTTAAATTTTAAATGTAAAATCAAAAAGGATATAAAAGGTTTATTATAAGAAAGATTTACATAGATGTACGGGTCAACGAGCAACAAGTTGTGCTGCAACCCTTTCTGTAACACCCTGAATTTAGGAGGCCTAGAAAGGAAAGGAAACCTTACAATAGGAAGTGAATCGACGAGTAGGAGCGCGATTTTTGGTCGCAGGTTAAGTGACCTACTCGACGACTCAGAGGACTGACTCGGCGAGTTGGCTAGGTTTTGGGAAAACCCTAAATCAGGAGTTGGTGCCCTATTTAAGCATCTTATTCTCATTCTATCACCCTCGTTTGTAGCCTCCATTATCCAGAACCTGTCCCACGAAACCTGTCACACCCCCAAACCAAGGATGGCGGAAACGTCCGGAGGTGGAGGACTTCATGTACAGTATCACAACAACGTGTATAATAGTGCTCAAATTAAATACAACCATCATAAATATACTTGAAAAAGTTACACCAACGTATATGTTTACATGTTTCAAAATCAATTACATTATGATGACAAAAATGAATTGTTGACGGTTTAACGTCCCATCCTCAAAGCGCTGAAGTTTTCCTGTTTCACTGATTTCCTGAGAATACAAGTAGTTTTGAAAAAGTGTCAACAATTAAGTTGGTGAGTTCATAAGAGTTTTGTTTGAAGTACAAACCGTTTTCCTTGTAAAATCGATAGAGTTTGATTTCCAGAAAATCCAATATTTTCTTAGTTAAGTATGAACAAAATATTTCTATATAATGCGTTAATAAATCCTAAAAGGTCCCGTAGATTTCCTCTATAATCGTCCAGCGTATATAAGTTATATAAGATTTAAGTTAGATAAAACGTTGAATGTAGTGGGTCTGCCCTAGGTCCACAACCCAACGAGGAACAGGAGATGAGATGATCCCTACCAATTCTAAGCCAATCAAGACCAAATTCTTATATGACTCATGCATATACGCTCAACGATTATAGTTGAAGTCTAACAATTCTGGATGAAAATATGGTTTTAATATCATAATAACTATTTTACATAAACCTGGTACTTTGGAATGTACCCCATTTATATGAAGACCCGGTACTTTTCCTCAAAATGTGAAATGTACGTTTCTATGTTATGAAATAGTGCATCCTAGAATTCCCTATAGATTCCTTCTATAATTTCCTTGTGTATATAGGATATATAAAATTAAAGTTAGATAAAACGTCGAATGTAATGGGTCTGCCCTAGGTCCACAACGCAACGAGGAACAGGAGATGAGGCAGAACAACCAATTCTAAGCCAATCACAACTAGGTTCTATATAACTCTAGCATATACACATAGAAATTATAGCTGAAAACTAACAATACAAAATTGAATGTGGACTTAAATCCAAAATAAACGGAACCAATCCTAGTGTAGTGTACGAAATAGTAAAAGTGGCTGCGAACATAAACTTTACATATCATAGTTCATCGGATAGTGATAGTGACTAGTGAACATGAACTATGTATATTATAGTTTACCAAAAGTGGTGGTGATGGTGAATATAATCTATACATATCATAGTTCATCAAATAGAGATAGTGGTAGTGAACATGAACTATGCATATTATAGCTTATCGAAAGTGGTGGTGATGGTGAATATAACCTATACATATCATAGCTCATCAAATAGTGATAGTGGTAGTGAACATGAACTATGCATATTATAGCTTATCAAAAGTGGTGGTGATGGTGAATTCCTTTCTTGTAATTGAGTTCGTAGTGTAGATGAAACATAAACTATACCTATTATAGTTTATCACTTTGTTTGTAATATATATATATATATATATATATATATGCCATAACCATACCGATTTATAACTAGCGTGTTCGTTTGTGGGGGTATAATGGCTTAACTATACTTATTACAGTTTATCATAATTATTCATAGTTGTAGTAACTCTTTTGTATGTGTAATACCTTTAATAATGTGTTTGTTATGTAAAAGAACCCTAAACTATACCTTTTATAGTTTATCAATTATTTGTTTGGGTAGTGAGCATAAGCCTTACTTGTCATAGTTTACTAATGTTTGTATTTTAATGGATATAGCCTTGTAATATCATTTATATATTTACCATACTTATGGAGGTAAGAATACATTTGTTTTCTGATGTATGTCTATATAATAAGACAAGATGACATATATGGTAATAACATATCATCGCATGAAGGTACACACCTTGCTCAACAAGTTACAAGGTGTAAATGAAATTGAAAACATTTTTCTAGTATTGCCATTTCTATTCTGTTTTTAGAAAATTCATAGAAAAATAACTAAAGGTGCAAATCAAAATCCGTAAATTCTGAAAGTTTGGAAAATGAGTCTAGTTTGTTCATAATTTTTATTATAAATTTTAATGACCTCTTACTTGTGTGAACAAGTCCATAATCACAGACTGGTCCGGATTGATGTTGGAAATGATAGGCAGTTTTGTAAAAATCACCATAAATTGTAGAAAAATCGTATGGAGATGTGCAAGTGGTCATTTTAAAGCTAAGAAGTGGAACTACTTGCACCTAAAACATTTTTGAAAACTAAAATGTTTAAGTTGTCCAAAACAGTCCGTGAATGGAGTTGAACTTTTCTGATGAAGGCTGTTAGAAAAGTTTAGTTATGATCTTGGTGTTTTAACTTGTATTCCCCCCTAAAAACTTGAGAAAACATGAAAATGTAGGGGTATGAACTCACCTTGAGTGATTTCAGTAGATGGATGGTGGAGAAAAGAAGTGTTCAACTCAAGAATAACTTGAAGAATCACTTGAAGGTTCGAAGATCTAACAAGAATGTGATGATGTTTGTGTAAGAAATCAATGATTTGAGTAGAAAGAAATGTAATAATCACTAGGAGGATGAATTATACTTACCAAGGGAAGAATAAATCTTGAAAATCAGCCTTGGAGTCTTGAAATAGAGAGAAAAAGTTTGAGAGAAAAGTTGTGCTGTATTTTTGGTGAAATGAGAGCAAGTGGAAGAAATGAGGAGAGAGGATGAATGTCCAGCTCTCAAAACGTGGAAATGACTTGTGAGTGAGGTAAAAAGGACAAAGAAGTGATAAGGTATGGTGGGGAGGAGTGTGGGTAAGTCATGGAGTAGGTATGGTGGTTGCTTGTGTCATAAAATAAAGGAAAGTCAACACTCCACCTCTTGTACTTCTCCCACTCTTTTGGATAAGGTTTTATCCTTAAAAATGTGATGATTTAATAATTATGGGTCCTTATATGTTAAAATAAAATTTTAGGTGAAAATCCCGCATTAAAACAATTAAAAACGAAACTAAAATGAAGTCGTGGTCGAAAACCGGGAAGAAAAGCACTTCCAGCGAGGCTTCTCGGAAAAGGGTCGGAGGTTCGGTCCTCCTGATGCTAGGCGTGAAGCGAGGCGAAGCAGATCAGCAAGCGAGGGTCAGGCTCGGTCCGAAGGGTCAGAAGCGAACTGGACCGAACGCCTCATCGGGCGAAATGGACCGAGGCTTCTAGTTCGGGTGTGTTGGCGAGGTTCGGGCCCGAGAGGACCCTTCGAGTTCGGTTCAGCAGCCTTCGGCTCAGAAGGGTTCGGTCCCTTAAGAGGACTTTCGGCCCCTAAGAGGACTTTCGGGTCCTTAAGCCCTTTTTGTCCGTTTTTGACCCGGTTAAGGGTCGGAATGACCCGAATGACTTCAAAAGTTACGGAAACTTTTGAGAGAGATTTGGGAGAGATTTCACATTCTTGGAGAGATTTCTCATACAAAGAGAGATTTGGGAGAGATTTCACATTCTTAGAGAGATTTCTCATACAAAGAGAGATTTGGGAGAGATTTCACATTCTTGGAGAGATTTCTCATACAAAGAGAGATTTGGGAGAGATTTCACATACTTGGGGAGATTTCTCATACAAAGAGAGATTTGGGAGAGATTTCACATTCTTGGAGAGATTTCTCATACAAAGAGAGATTTGGGAGAGATTTCACATATTTGGGGAGATTTCTCATACAAAGAGAGATTTAGGAGAGATTCCACATTCTTGGAGAGATTTCTCATACAATGAGAGATTTGGGAGAGATTTCACATACTTGGGGAGATTTGGGAGATATTTGACATTCTTGGAGAGATTTCACACACAAAGAGATATTTGGGAGAGATTTGACATACGTGGGGAGATTTGGGAGAGATTCCCGATAAAGAGAGATAGAGTGAAAACGATTGAGAGAGGTTTCATTTGTGACCTTTTTGAGTGTCTGGCTTCGCAATGCAAGGCCCGTAAACCCCGTTAAGCCTGGTTTACGGATCTCACACACTCCCGATGAGTATGCAACATTGTTTTATCGGTTTGGCTCGCCACGTACCACAGTTTTAGGTTAAGGAGATCTAGATGTACGCACTTTTCGATTTATGATCTCTCGTTAGAATAGCGACTTGTTTAGTAATTACATAACGTAAGCCATAGTTCACAAAGGTTAGGTGAGTTGACCGGTTTGACTAGTTGAATTAAGTTGACTTTGACTTGACCGGAAATTGATGGTTATCACATCATCCCCCCGTTAGAGGGAATTTCGTCCCGAAATTTGAATTTAGGCAAGGAGTAGGCATGAATAATCGAGCCAAAAAGTAGGGATACTTCCTAATCGATTGATTCTCACGCTCTCAAGTGAATCCAGGTCCTTGGTTGGCTTCCTGGATCGATACTACAATTGAAATTTTGAATTCCTTTGTCAGTCATGATTGTGTTGCCAACGTTGAGGTTTGTAAGGACAGCTGTCACGGCAGCTGTTACCGCGGCTTCAAATGTTGTGGTGTCGATATGAAGGATAGGGGCTTCATTATTCGACTGACTATTTCCGGATGATGACATGATTCTGTAATACGAAAGACAAGGAGTTTGTGAGTGACTAAGGTTGGCTCTGTATTATTTTGATTCTGACTAAGAGATAAGTTATTATACATGAAAACTTAGCTTATACACATTATGATATAACCAAGACTGGGCGGATAGTAAAATGTGTGATTCTACTTCAGTTTCACATCCCAACGAGGAAAAGAAACTAAGTTAGAAATTTCACATTCTATTGTCTACCAGGTCTTCATTATATATAACTGGAGAATTTATAAGTGAGGAAATCATAACAAATAACATTCTTAGTAATCCTTCTTAATGAACTAGAGTTCCTAGTCAGGGCTATCATTGAACCTAGATGTATTTCGACCGTTCACCTATAGAGTAGAAGTATGTTCTCGAAAGTTTGAACTACATCCCTATGATGCAGTCCTATTACGGAGTAGAAGTAAGTTCATAGAATGGTCTCATGATGTTTGTCGTTCAAACCGGGTTCCATTGGTTGGTGAATAACACAATCCAACCTTTGAAAGAGAATTGGGAACGATCCCGAAGCTAAATTACTCTAGTCCAACAACTTGACTAAATTGGGTTTCAGATAGACTCCTATGGAAGTATTTGAACAAAGAGTGTCACAGAATTTATCCGACTGACAACGTCATTGATGTTTAAGATGTAACAAATTAGGGAAAATTGACCTTCTAGAGGGTCTTACATTACATCCGGAGTAGGAGAGTTTTGGCCGTGTAAAGGCCTAACTGAAAGTACTTACAGTACAAGATGGCTTCATAGAGAATGCCACATAGGACATAGATAGGAAAAACGATTCCTTTTTAACAGGGAAAGAAAGTAAGGCATCTACTACTGGCGGCGGTCATCCCTCTGGTGATCCCTCAGTTCAGCTAGTTGCCGCTCCATATCAGGCAGGTGCCTTTCGTATACCCTCTGGCGTACTCAGAGTTCTATGACTTCGGTTCGTGTTTCAGCCAGTGCTTGCAGCAGGGTTTTGTGGTCTTTCTTAGATTTTTCACGAGTGTGCTCAAGGCAATTGTTGCGGATTGTATGTATTCTTGCATTTGCATCAACCTCTGCGATACCTATTATAGTTTGTCACTTTCGGGTCCTTAAGAGGGGTTTCGGGTTGTTAAGCCCTTGTTGTTCGTTTTTGCGCCGTTTTAAGCCGTTTTTGACCCGGTTAAGGGTCGGAATGACCCGAATGACTTCGAAAGTAACAGAAACTTTTGAGAGAGATTTGGGAGCGATTTCACATTCTTGGAGAGATTTCAAATACAAAGAGAGATTTGGGAGAGATTTCACATTCTTGGAGAGATTTCTCATACAAAGAGAGATTTCACATAATTGGGGAGATTTCTCATACAAAGAGAGATTTGGGAGAGATTTCACATTCTTAGAGAGATTTCTCATATAAAGAGAGATTTGGGGGATATTTCACATTCTTGGAGAGACTTCTCATACAAAGAGAGATTTGGGAGAAATTTCACATTCTTGGAGAGATTTCTCATACAAAGAGAGATTTAGGAGAGATTTCACATACTTGGGGAGATTTCTCATACAAAGAGAGATTTGGAAGAGATTTCACATTCTTGGAGAGATTTCTCATACAAAGAGAGATTTGGGAGAGATTTCACATTCTTGGAGAGATTTCTCATACAATGAGAGATTTGGGAGAGATTTCACATACTTGGGGAGATTTGGGAGATATTTGACATTCTTGGAGAGATTTCACATACAAAGAAATATTTGGGAGAGATTTGACATACGTGGGGAGATTTGGGAGAGATTCCCGATAAAGAGAGATAGAGTGAAAACGATTGAGAGAGGTTTCATTTGTGACCTTTTTGAGTGTCTGGTTTCGTAATGCAAGGCCCGTAAACCCCGTAAACCCTGGTTTACAGATCTCACACACTCCCGATGAGTATGCAACATTGTTTTATCGGTTTGGCTCGCCACGTACCATAGTTTTAGGTTAAGGAGATCTAGATGTACGCACTTTTCGATTTATGATCTCTCGTTAGAATAGCAATTTGTTTAGTAATTACATAACGTAAGCCATAGTACACAAGGGTTAGTTGAGTTGACCGGTTTGACTTGTTGACTTAAGTTGACTTTGACTTGACTGGAAATTGACGGTTGTCACAAAACCCTAGTGCTCTCTTTGAGTGTGTGAGCCTTTATTGAAGGATTTAGAGTGTTCTTGATGTCTTGAAGAAGAAGAAGGAGGTTGGAGGTGCAAGGAGAAGGTTGTAGATCCAAGAAGTTTGCTTCCTCTTCTCTATTTTCTGGTAATCAAGTTCTCACCTTGACTTAGGGTTTGTTTGATCTCCCTATGTCCCTTTTTATGGAGTTTATGGTCCAAGAAAGATGTCTTGTGGAATTTGGACGTCCCCCAGCTAGATCCTTCTAGATTTAGAGGTGTTCAGAGTAGTAAAGACATAAAGGTGGGAGCTTTATGCCATTATACCTCTCCATGCATAGATTAAGTGGTTATTATGGCCTTTTGAGCAAAAAGGGCCATGCATGGGTGCAAAGGTAGCAAATTTGTGTGATATCCCGACCCTAGGAGGCCAATTCTAGGTCTTGGATGCCTTAACCTTGTCTAAAATCGCTTGAATAGTGTTGAACATAGAGAGACTCGGCGAGTCAGGCTAGTTCTTGCCCCAAAACCCTTATGTTAAGGGTAAGGGTTGAGATTGGAAAGGGACTCAGCCAGTCTGAGTCTATAATGGTCATGAAGTTCATCGTACTCGACGAGTTCAAGGAAGAACTCATTGAGTCTAAGGCAATCTCCTTAGTTATGATGATGGACTCGACGAGTTGTTCATACAACTCGGCGAGTCACAGACTCGACACATTCATATGTGGATAATGAACTCGACGAGTGCAAGGATGAACTCAGCGAGTCTGTTGAAGATGGTCCAGATAGTATGGTTGAAGGAGGACGCGTCGAGTTCTTGAAAGACTCGACGAGTTGAGTTGATGGGTGTAGTAGGTTGTAGGGGTATGCACTCGACGAGTTGGTAGACCAACTCGGCGAGTCAGGTCAACTGGATGTTGACTTTGACCGTCGACTTTGACCAAGTTTGACCATAGTTAACTTTTGGATTATTGTGGTCTAATGTTATTTGGATATTGATAGTTCGGAAAGCCGAAGGGTCATCGGTTCAGAAGTACCGGTTAGCAGTCAGAAGTGTTCAACGAATCTTCAGCAGTGCGAGGTGAGTCTCCTCACTATGTGCATGGGTCTACGGCCACAATGTCGACCCATTATGTTCAAGTTTATGTTTTGCTTATATATAGAAGGAAAACCCGGGGGTTACCCCTAGGAACTTGTTGATATATGTTCCGGGTTACGATCTGATGTCGGGCGAGGCCCGAGGAATGATAGAATGCTAGAGGTCTTTGTGATTCTTGCATGTGTTGGTATGATAGGATCCAGACCGAGGGTCCGATGTCAGGGTAAGCCCAAAGTACGTTAGATAATAGTATGTTTTAGGGTCGGGGGTCCGATTCTAAGGTATTCCCGAGGAAGATTCTTATGTAGTGCGTTAGAATATACTTGTTGTCTTTGTAATACTCGTATATGCCTGGTAGGGAGGTGAGTGTGGGTGAGGCCCCGTATCTCATCACTAGCTGAGTATGGATAGGGTTCTATATCTCGATATTAGCAAAACAGGGGCGAGGCTCATGGTAGGAAATATGTGATTGTGGGTGGGGGCCCGTATCTCACTAGTAGTAGGATTGTGGATGGGGTTCCATTACTTCAATAGCAGACCAGGGGTGGGGCCCAAGTTAGGCGAGGCCTTAGATCAGGGTATGGTTAGGGAATGTTTATGTATGTTATTTGATCGTATGTATGTGTATGGCGGGCGAGGCCCAGAGACAGGCGGGCCTAAGGGAAACATATATATATATATATATATATATATATATATATATATATATATATATATATATATATATATATATATATATATACCGAGCGGGGCTCAATGCCAAGTGAGACCCTATGCCAGGCGGGGCCTGATGACGGACGAGGTCCGATGGCAGGCGAGGCCCAATGCAGCAGGCGGGGGCCCAGTATGTTGTTATGTGCTCAAAATTATGTATGGCGTGTTTGGATCAGTAGATATG
Organism: Lactuca sativa; assembly: GCF_002870075.4. Lineage (NCBI taxonomy): Eukaryota > Viridiplantae > Streptophyta > Magnoliopsida > Asterales > Asteraceae > Lactuca > Lactuca sativa. The sequence continues at coordinate 61,261,208 of NC_056623.2, forward strand.
TATGGCATGTGGTAGGTTTGGGAACTCACTAAGCTTCGTGCTTAAGGTTTTTAGTTTTGGTCTCAGGTGTTTCCGATAGCGGAAAGAAGAGCTCGAGATGATCGCATGGCACACACCAAGGAGTTTAGCCTGGGATGTTTTCTCTGATAAAATGAATTAGTGTTTTGGGAAAATACTCTGATTTGTCATATAAACCTTTTCAGTATGTTTGAAATGATCTACTGCGATGATTTAGTAATATTTTTAAAAAAAAATTTGGTCATGATTTTTGGGATGTTACAAGTTAGTATCAGAGCCTTGGTTTGAGGCATTCGGGAATACTCTCGGGTGTGACTGAACTCAAACTGAGAGCTGGGTAAGGAAAAAAAAATTCAAAGAAAATCGTTTGTATAAAAGGAACTTTGAAAAGGAAAAAGGATTTCAAAAGGGAAGTAAGGACTTTGAAAAGAGAAAAGGGTGTGGTTCATGCAATCAGCCGAGCTCAAGTAAGTTCTCCCAAATTACCCATACAAGTTATGTTATGTTACGATTATGTGACCAGCATGCTAGCTTTAGGGCTAAGGATCTAGGAGGATGACTTATGTGCATGTTATATGTGCTTATTGAGCTATATCCTAGTATTGGTTAGACAGCGGTAGGATAGCTTGTTTAGGTTATGCTTGATTACATGAGCTTATATTGCATGCTAGTGCAGATTCTTGTTGTGTGGATAGAACTGCTTGATTATGTTCTGGTTAGATTTCCCTTTTTGTCTGAATTCTACTTGCTTTGTGCTTTGTGGGACTCTGATTGATGGGAGTTAGCTATCAGGTGAATGTGTTAAGTCACATGTGACCAGGGTTGAATAATCTTAGAGTGTTGTATTTGGCCCTATTACGCAACTATTGTCTGAGTCCAACCATTATAGGGACAAGTCCTTTACTCGAAGGATTATATGAGCCTCGTCACATGTGATGGTATTCAGGTAGTGGCTAACTAGCATTATGACGATGCCTTTTGTAGCTGAGGACGGAGTGAGATGGAGGATACCCTAGGGTAAGCTTAGGATGAACTTAGTGTTGGGAGCTGCAGTAGTAGTAGTAAGGGACTTGGTGGAGTCGAGGAAAATCTTGAGGAAAGTACGGATAGATGTGGAAGGTAGTATGGGTCCGTACTACTGATAAAAGAGGATCCGTACTAAATTGAAGATGGGCCAAGATAAAACCACAGCACTTGTAGTGTGTGTGTGTGTGTGTGTGATCCCTCAGCAGTGATGTGTATTTTGATGATTGTTATGGCATATTCTTAGTATGGCAACATTGTAAGATGGACAAGTGGATGGGCCAGGTGTTAGAGAGGGATCAGGCTTGGGTTCAGGGACCGAGCAGCTCGAGGAGTAGATGAGGGAGTTTGTATCAGCAGAGGTTACACGCAGTATTCTAGACCAAACTCCTGTGATTTTTGGCACGGTCAAGGAGGGCGTCCTGGAGATTTTGGATGAGAGGCTTCGAGCCTTCCACACAGAGATGATAGCCTTGATGGGAGCACGTACATTGACATTCCAGGAGTTCAGAGCTTGAGGAGCTCCAGACTACCATGGGGCTAAGGACCCTATTGCTAGTGGCAGATAGTTGGCTGATGTCGCCAACGCTTTTTGTTCCAGCCGGTGTGTTGAGGGGGACAAGGTTCGACTCGCCTCCTGTCTTCTGAAGGATAGAGCATGGGATTAGTGGGAATAGGTTGGTCATTGTCACACCCCCAAACCTGAACGGCGGAAACGTTCGGGGGCGGATGACTTCATGTGGTAGCGTAACAAATGAATACATAGTAAAGAAAGCAATACAACCATCATATATATAATTGAAAGTTTACATTTGTCAAAAGTTACATGTTCAAAACTCAATTACAATATGATGTCAAAATACGAGATTAAACTGGCGCCGCAGCATCCCTTCATCAAAAGCGAAATGAATACCTGAAATTACTGATTTCCTGGGACATACAAGTAATTTTGAAAGAGTAGATCAGCATTTAAGCTGGTGAATTTCATAAGTATTTAAGTGAAAATGTTTGAATGAAATGAAATGTTTTATCTTTGTTTGTTTGTGTTTAGAAAATCCTATATTTTCTACTAGTATAAAAGTAGCCTTCACTCAAGACCAATGTTTGTTTCCAAAATGTATGTAAAAGTAAAATAACCAATGAGTTTGAAAACCTTGTAAATCAATGCATTTTTAATACCCCTTGTGAGTTTTATAACCATACTATTGACTCTGAATGCCTATACACAACGTTCTTCAGGCGTTGGAATGTTATGACGTTTGTCACCCCAAACGGTGGACTGCAGCTAACAGTCAGGGTGCGGGTTGTCAAGCCCGTATAGATCTATACACAAACACCATGCTCCCCCTCCAAGGGATTCTGGTATATAATACAGGACTTGAAATGTGTACTCGAACGTACATGAAGTTAGTGTCTCATAAAACCGTGGTATAAAAACAGATCTACTTGTTAAAATGTTACGTTTGTTCTTGTATACGAAAGTAAACTTCTTGAAATATGTGTTTCTAGTACATAAGAGTTAGAAATCTGTTCGTAAAACTATACCTATTATAGTTTCCAAAAAGAGTGTCTTGTTTGTTTAGAAATATTGAGAAAAGAAATCACTTGTTTATGAAAGTATAGATTTTTGGTGTAGAGTCTAGGATAGACAAGAAAAATCTAAGAACAGTTTAGTTTATACATGCATTACAACAACATTATATTTTAAAAGGTAAAATGCTATTGTGACATATGTTATATATATATAAAAGTTCCTTTAAATGTTTATAAATCGCATGTGATTTGAATATATAACAGTATATAAAAGAGTTTCTTCATGTAACACACGATAATACTCGTGTGTTTTACTTGTAATCCCCCCCTTAAAAGCATATAAAAGTATTTAGAATAATTAAAAAGGTTGATTAAGGGGTATGAAACTCACTTGAAAGTTTTGGAGATAGCGAGATGGAAAACCGGGCAGAGTTTCGTCTCGGGAAACGGATTTTCCTCGGGATTCTCGCGAATCTCGGGAGTAAAATCGACCTTCGGGACTCGAGCCAAAAAGACCAGAGCTTCGGGTTTGAACGGACATGGAAAACGAGGCAAAGTTGAGAGAGAGAGAAGAGAAATGAACCCTTTCTTTGGAAACCCTCGCATCCTATTTATAGTAAGGTTGGTCTGCCTCGGTACGCGGGGCGTACGCTCGTACGCAGCGCGTACGCGTACGTCATGCATGACCGAAGCCTCGACTGCCTCGGTTCGGATGGGACGGGTTGCTGGGTACGCGGGTCGGATGGGACGCCGGGTCGGATGGGACGTCGGGTCGGACGGGTCGGGGCTTCGGACGGGTCGGATGGGTCGGTTTCTTCGGATAGCGCGACGTGGACGATCAGAGGCCAATCCTCTCAGTTACGCGGGGCGTACAGGGGTACGCAGCGCCTACCTCGGAGGATGCTGACTCCCCTTCGGATAATATCCGAATTTTGAATTAAATAAATAATTAATTTATTTAATAAACTTCAAAAATTCATATCTTCTTCATACGAACTCCGTTTTCGATGGTCTTTATATCCTCGCGAAGGTGAGACTACGCTCTACAACTTTCGTTTAGACTCCGTCGGCAAATTCCAAAATTATTGATTTATTATTTATTAAAAATCCATCGTGTTTAAGGAATTTCTTTGAAAATTCATAACTTCTTTATCTGATGTCGGTTCTTGCCAGACTCTTTACCGCTGGAATACCATTGTCGAGACCTTCGATTCTCGTTTAGGTCATTCCGGCCAAAAGTCGCTCGATCTCCGATTCGAGTTTTTAGCTGTCTGTTGCTAAGCCGAACTTGGAAAAATCATAACTTCGCTATATGAAGTCGGATTTGGGCATTCTTTTCACGTACGATCATGGTTCAAAGACATTTAATCGTAGAAGGAAATTAAATAGAACTTATTTGTACATTTTATTATGAAAGTAAATTTTTATTATTCAGAAGTGGTTACAATACTTGACCCATTTTGGTCGTTACAAAGAGTTGAAATATCGGGTTGTCACATCATCCCCCCGTTAGAGAGAATTTCGTCCCGAAATTTAAAGTAGTAAAGATACTAGTGAACAAGAAAGAGATGAGGGTACTTTTGTTTCATCTGATCCTCACGTTCCCATGTGAATTCGGGTCCCCGCTTGGCGTTCCAGCGAACCTTCACGATGGGTATGCGACTTTTTTTTGTTTGTTTGACCTCTCGGTCCATGATTTCTACTGGTTCTTCCACAAAGTTGAGGCTCTCGTTGATCTCGATCTCGTCGAGTGGAATAACAAGAGTCTCGTCGGACAGGCACTTTTTCAAGTTTGAGACGTGGAAGGTTGGATGGATGTTACTAAGTTCGCGCGGTAGGTTAAGCTTGTAAGCCACAGGGCCGATTCTGGCAAGAATCTCGAAAGGCCCTATGTATCTTGGATTTAGTTTCCCACGCTTTCCAAATTGTATTAAACCCTTCCACGGTGAGACCTTTAATAAGACGTGGTCTCCTACCTGGAATTCCAAACGTTTACTCCTTTGGTCAGCGTAGCTTTTCTGTCGGTCTCTTGAGGCTTTCAATCGTTCACGAATCTGAACGATCTTCTCTGTTGTTTCACGTATGATCTCCGGACCTGTGAGAGTGCTTTCAGGAACTCTTCCTCTAGCTAACTGGGTATCGCCAACTTCAGTCCAGCACAGAGGGGATCTGCACTTTCGACCATAGAGGGCTTCAAACGGAGCAGCCTTTATGCTTGTATGATAACTATTGTTGTATGAAAATTCGACAAGGGGTAAATGAATATCCCATGCCTTTCCAAAGTGAATCACGCAGGCTCTCAGCATGTCTTCTAAAGTTTGTATTGTTCTCTCACTTTGTCCGTCTGTCTGTGGGTGGTAGGCTGTACTCATGTCTAGCCTAGTTCCCAGGGAACTTTGTAGTGACTGCCAGAATCTTGAAGTGAATCTACTATCTCGATCGGAGATAATGGATATCGGAACACCATGCAGTCGCACTACTTCCCTTAAGTAAGTTCTTGTAAGCTTCTCCATTTTGTCAGTCTCCTTGATGGGTAGGAAATGTGCGGATTTGGTCAATCTGTCGACAATGACCCATATGGTATCGAGTCCACTTGTCGTCTTGGGTAACTTGGTTATGAAGTCCATAGTAATCCGCTCCCATTTCCATTTCGGTATCTCTGGTTGTTGTAGTAGTCCTGACGGTTTCTGATACTCGACCTTAACCTTAGCGCAAGTAAGACATTTACTCACGAAGGTAGCAATTTCTGCTTTCATGTTAGGCCACCAGTACAGTTTCTTAAGATCCAGATACATTTTATCTGAACCCGGGTGAATGGAATATCTTGAGTTGTGAGCCTCGGTCATGACTACGTTTCTGAAACCACCATGATTTGGGGTCCAGATTCGGTCCATGAGATAGTAGGCTCCGCCACCCTTGACTTCTAAATTCTTCTCCATTCCTCGCAGGGATTCACCCGCCACATTTTTAGGTTGTAAAGCTTCCATTTGTGCTTCCTTAATTTGTGTGGATAAGTGGGAATGGATAGTCATGGTCAGAGATTTGACCCTCCGACCAGTGTATTCCTTTCGACTGAGGGCGTCGGCTACTACGTTGGCCTTGCCAGGATGATAACGAATTTCGCATTCGTAGTCATTCAGTAACTCAACCCATCGTCGTTGTCGCATGTTGAGTTCCTTCTAATCGAAAATGTGTTGAAGGCTCTTGTGATCGGTGAATATAGTACTCTTTGTTCCGTATAAGTAGTGCCTCCAGATCTTCAGAGCAAATACCACTGCTCCTAACTCGAGGTCGTGTGTCGTATAGTTCACTTCGTGTGTCTTAAGCTGTCGGGAGGCATAAGCGATAACCTTCCCTCTCTGCATAAGAACACATCCAAGTCCTTGGTTTGAAGCATCGCAATACACTACGAAGTCTTCTATCCCTTCGGGGAGGGATAGTATCGGTGCGGTGCACAAGGCCTGCTTTAGTGTCTGGAATGCCTTCTCTTGTTTCGCTTCCCAGTCAAAGGCCACACCTTTCTGGGTTAATGAAGTAAGAGGTTTCGCAATGCTCGAAAAGTTCTTTATGAATCTGCGATAGTAGCCAGCTAGACCTAGAAATTGACGAATTTTTGTAGGTGTCTTTGGTGCCGACTAGTTCTCAATAGCCTTAATTTTGGAGGGGTCCACGTGTATACCTTCCTCGCTAACAACGTGACCTAAAAATTCGACTCTTCGAATCCAAAATTCGCATTTAGAGAACTTCACATAGAGTTTCTCCGTTCGCAGTGTTTCTAGGACTTTTCGTAGGTGTTGACTATGCTCTTCCTCACTTCGAGAGTAGATAAGTATATCATCGATAAAGACGATGACGAACTGATCCAAGTAAGGGCGGCATACCCTATTCATTAGGTCCATAAATACTGCTGGTGCATTGGTTAATCCGAACGGCATCACCACGAATTCATAGTGTCCATAACGAGTTCGGAAGGCTGTCTTTGGAATGTCCCCCTCTAGAACTCGTAATTGGTGATATCCGGATCGCAGGTCTATTTTGGATAAGTAGTTCGCCCCTTGAAGTTGATCGAATAGGTCGTCGATACGGGGTAGAGGATAGCGGTTCTTGACAGTAAGTTTGTTCAGCTCTCTGTAGTCGATGCACATACGGAACGATCCGTCTTTCTTTTTTTACAAACAAGACCGGTGCTCCCCAAGGTGAGAAACTTGGTCTTATGAATCCTTTGTGAAGGAGTTCATTAAGCTGACTGGAAATTTCCTGCATCTCTGCTGGTGCAAGACGATAAGGCGACTTCGCTACTGGGGTAGCTCCTGGAATTAAGTCGATTCTGAACTCGACTTGGCGTTGCGGTGGTAATCCTGGTAGTTCTTCTGGAAAGATATCGGGAAAGTCGCGTACTACCGAGATGTTCTTGATGTCCTTCTGTTCTTGACTTGTATCGACGATGTGCGCTAGGAATGCTCGACAATCCTTCCGCAAGCACTTTCGAGCTTGGATGCACGAAATGATGCGAAGGTTTGCACTAGATTTGTCGCCGTAGATAACTAATGTTTCGTTGTTTGGGAGGTTAAGACGGACTGCTTTCTCAAAGCACATGATGTCGGCGCGAAGAAGACTCAACCAATCCATGCCGACTATGACGTCGAAACTTTTAATTTGAACCGGCATGAGATTTATTGGGAAAGAATGGCCGTCTAATGTTAACGTACAGCCCATGTATATGCAATTTGTGTTTTCGGTTTTTCCATTGGCCATCTCTACAGTGAATGAATTTTCTAACTTGCTAGGTTTAGGTTTAAGTAAATGAATAAAGTTTTGACTCACGAAGCTTCTCTCCGCTCCACTATTGAATAATATGCATGCGTATGAATTATCGAGAAGGAACGTACTAGCAACTATAGTTGGGTCAGCTACAGCTTCGTCGTGGCCTATTGCCAAAACTCGTCCCACACCTCCGGTGCCTGCTGTCTTAGGACAGTTTCTCTTGTAGTGGCCCACTTTGCCACAACCGTAGCAAGCCTGCCCTACACCCGCACCGGGAACTTGAGTGATCGGCTTTGCGGGTTCCTTGCAGAAACGGGCTGTGTGTCCTTTCCTGCTGCAGTTGGCGCACTGCATATCTCGACAAGGTCCATGGTGGTGGTAATTGCATTTGGTGCATTTTGGGAGGTTGCCTATATAAGGCTTTGTTGGGTAGGTATTTATAGGGGCTGTAGCAGGTACAATGGCAGCATTTACTGACACCAGTTGTTTCTTTGCGGATTCTTGGGAAGACCCACCCTTCCCTTTAATCCACGCTCTCTTCCTGCCATTGTTGTTGTTGTTGCTGTTGTTGTTGTAGTAGTTGTTGTTGTTGTTTCCTTTCTGTGGTGCTGGTGCAGAAGTGGTTGAGTTCTGATGACCTCCGTAGTCGATCAGAGATTGTGCCAGTTCCTTAGCACTTTCAAAGTTGTCAGTTTTAGAAGCTAACACGCTTGATCGCATTTGGGGCGTCAATCCCCAGATGTACCTTCCTATCTTCTTGCTCTCGGGAGCAATCATATCTGGACAAAGGATTGCCAGTTCGCAGAATCTGTTGGTATAAGTAGCAATGTCGGTACCCACCATTCCGAGAGTCCATAGCTCGTGTTCAAGCTTTTGAATTTCTCCCCGTGGGCAGTATTCTCTCATCATCATGGCCTTCAAGCTCTCCCAGCTTATGGAGTTCGCCACGATTAGGGTAAGTACTTTAACGTGGCCATTCCACCAAGTTAAAGCTTTATCGAGAAGGGTGAAAGTTGCAAACTTGACCTTGCTATGCTCGGGGCAGGAGCAGATCTCAAAGACTGCCTCCGTCCTTTCAATCCACTGCCTCAGGGCCATCACACCACCAGTACCATAAAACATCCGGGGCTTGGCATTAGTGAAGTCCTTATAGGTGCATTCTCGAGGTGGTCCATGACTCTCGCCATGGTTGGATGGGTGTGTGCCAGATCCCGAGCCATTAGCACTTGAGTTATTGATCTGTGACATGGCAGCTACCACCGCTGCGGTGACTGCTGCTTGAAACATTACAGCATCAAATTGGGGTGGTGGAGGTGGTGGTGGTATAGGTGCTTCCTCACCGTTTTTTCGCCTTGGATTCCTACGCGAAGGCATCCTTCAACTATAGATTGAAAAGACAAGGATAAGAATTTCATAGAATGGAAAATGTATGTGTCTCATGAACTAAATCGCTATAGTTCAACAACAGATGATAGTATGAGTCTTAAAATAGAAGAATGAAAGTTATTTGTAAGACTGAAGGTATGAAACAAGTATTTGGGTTCACAAAGACCATTCAAGGTTCGAACGAGATACTCAACATGGTAGTAATAGTGCCACTTATATTAATATAAAAGTTGTTACAACGATCATGAAAATTTGACCCCTATAAGGGTCTCTGATTACAAAGTTCGAGAAATTTAAAGACTTTTAGCCGAGGTCCTAAGCTATAACAAAATTTGAGTCCTAGACAAGCACTACTTGCGTCGAAGGTTGCGCTTGAAGCTTGACTCCGTATCTGATTGCTTTGACTCCATTAGACGCCTATCGAAAGTGGCTTGTTGTTCCCTTAGTTCAGCGAGGGATGCAATCATTTGCGCTTGAAACGCTTCGGTTTGGAATTGAGCGTTGTCTTGCATCTTGTCCAGCCTACGGATGTCAGAAGTGTGAACCTGCACTTCTACGTTGATATCCCGGAGTCGACTAGCTTGTACTCCAGACTGATAGGACTGATTGGCTAACTTACCCACCATTACCGGGAGGGCTCGATCAGCCGAACCTCCGCCGCGGACATCATAGAAGTCCCGGCACATGCCGTAGGGAGGGCGTAGGTTTTGCTATTGGCTCCAATGGTGGAGGTGACTTCCCCAGACGGGAGTCGGTCCTTGAAAGTTCCTTACGAAGACGGGAGGCTGAATGGGTGGTGGATTGATAACTTCCGGCTCTGAGTCGGTACCGGAGTCATCACCCACTTCTATGGGTTCCTCGTCCTCTTCGGGATCATCTTCGATCCATCCTCCGTTGCCTTGGTTGGGAAAGTAGGGGTCGCCAGGGTGGTGAAATCCAGCCATTTGACTGTACGAGAAATGGGGTTATAAGAATTGAATAAAGTCGGAACATGTAAAACATGTAAGTTTAACTAGTTTAGATAGCAAATACTCCTATAGTATTTAAGTTCTTGTGTTTGATTCTTGTAATGGTTTGGTAAGTTTTGACTTGTTGCTTACTACGATCATTCCTCGATATACGTTGGTCCAATCTTGGGCAAATATAGTTGATCACGCTATATTTGTCCAAAATCTGATTACATATATCGAGTCTCCATCGTAGTGTCAACTTGTCTAAATATTCGTATAGTTGTATACATGAAAAATAGTTTGAGGTATGCATGTAATTGTACTTAAATGAATTATCAAATTAAGTTGAACGAAATGCTGCTTAAGTAAAAAGAAAATTTGTTTTGTCAGAGAGTATTAGTCCCTTAAGCATTTATAGTTTGTATATCTTATGTGGTTCGATATACTTAGTTCACTATAAACATTGCTCTGATACCAATCTGTCACACCCCCAAACCTGAATGGCGGAAACGTTCGGGGGCGGATGACTTCATGTGGTAGCGTAACAAATGAATACATAGTAAAGAAAGCAATACAACCATCATATATATAATTGAAAGTTTACATTTGTCAAAAGTTACATGTTCAAAACTCAATTACAATATGATGTCAAAATACGAGATTAAACTGGCGCCGCAGCATCCCTTCATCAAAAGCGAAATGAATACCTGAAATTACTGATTTCCTGGGACATACAAGTAATTTTGAAAGAGTAGATCAGCATTTAAGCTGGTGAATTTCATAAGTATTTAAGTGACAATGTTTGAATGAAATGAAATGTTTTATCTTTGTTTGTTTGTGTTTAGAAAATCCTATATTTTCTACTAGTATAAAAGTAGCCTTCACTCAAGACCAATGTTTGTTTCCAAAATGTATGTAAAAGTAAAATAACCAATGAGTTTGAAAACCTTGTAAATCAATGCATTTTTAATACCCCTTGTGAGTTTTATAACCATACTATTGACTCTGAATGCCTATACACAACGTTCTTCAGGCGTTGGAATGTTATGACGTTTGTCACCCCAAACGGTGGACTGCAGCTAACAGTCAGGGTGCGGGTTGTCAAGCCCGTATAGATCTATACACAAACACCATGCTCCCCCTCCAAGGGATTCTGGTATATAATACAGGACTTGAAATGTGTACTCGAACGTACATGAAGTTAGTGTCTCACAAAACCGTGGTTTAAAAACAGATCTACTTGTTAAAATGTTACGTTTGTTCTTGTATACGAAAGTAAACTTCTTGAAATATGTGTTTCTAGTACATAAGAGTTAGAAATCTGTTCGTAAAACTATACCTATTATAGTTTCCAAAAAGCGTGTCTTGTTTGTTTAGAAATATTGAGAAAAGAAATCACTTGTTTATGAAAGTACAGATTTTTGGTGTAGAGTCTAGGATAGACAAGAAAAATCTAAGAACAGTTTAGTTTATACATGCATTACAACAACATTATATTTTAAAAGGTAAAATGCTATTGTGACATATGTTATATATATATATAAAAGTTCCTTTAAATGTTTATAAATCGCATGTGATTTGAATATATAACAGTATATAAAAGAGTTTCTTCATGTAACACACGATAATACTCGTGTGTTTTACTTGTAATCCCCCCCTTGAAAGCATATAAAAGTATTTAGAATAATTAAAAAGGTTGATTAAGGGGTATGAAACTCACTTGAAAGTTTTGGAGATAGCGAGATGGAAAACCGGGCAGAGTTTCGTCTCGGGAAACGGATTTTCCACGGGATTCTCGGGAATCTCGGGAGTAAAATCGACCTTCGGGACTCGAGCCAAAAGACCAGAGCTTCGGGTTTGAACGGACACGGAAAACGAGGCAAAGTTGAGAGAGAGAGAGAAGAGAAATGAACCCTTTCTTTGGAAACCCTCGCATCCTATTTATAGTAAGGCTGGTCTGCCTCGGTACGCGGGGCGTACGCTCGTACGCAGCGCGTACGCGTACGTCATGCATGACCGAAGCCTCGACTGCCTCGGTTCGGATGGGACGGGTTGCTGGGTACGCGGGTCGGATGGGACGCCGGGTCGGACGGGTCGGGGCTTCGGACGGGTCGGATGGGTCGGTTTCTTCGGATAGCGCGACGTGGACGATCAGAGGCCAATCCTCTCAGTTACGCGGGGCGTACAGGGGTACGCAGCGCCTACCTCGGAGGATGCTGACTCCCCTTCGGATAATATCCGAATTTTGAATTAAATAAATAATTAATTTATTTAATAAACTTCAAAAATTCATATCTTCTTCATACGAACTCCGTTTTCGATGGTCTTTATATCCTCGCGAAGGTGAGACTACGCTCTACAACTTTCGTTTAGACTCCGTCGGCAAATTCCAAAATTATTGATTTATTATTTATTAAAAATCCATCGTGTTTAAGGAATTTCTTTGAAAATTCATAACTTCTTTATCTGATGTCGGTTCTTGCCAGACTCTTTACCGCTGGAATACCATTGTCGAGACCTTCGATTCTCGTTTAGGTCATTCCGGCAAAAAGTCGCTCGATCTCCGATTTGAGTTTTTAGCTGTCTGTTGCTAAGCCGAACTTGGAAAAATCATAACTTCGCTATATGAAGTCGGATTTGGGCGTTCTTTTCACGTACGATCATGGTTCAAAGACATTTAATCATAGAAGGAAATTAAATAGAACTTATTAGTACATTTTATTATGAAAGTAAATTTTTACTATTCAGAAGTGGTTACAATACTTGACCCATTTTGGTCGTTACAAAGAGTTGAAATATCGGGTTGTCACAGTCATGCTATCGGGGATGATGCCGCGTTGGACGCGATGACATGAAGCGATTTCCCAGCCATATTCAAGGCCGAGTTTGCATCGATGATTGAGGTGCAATAGTTAGCCCGGGAGTTTCAGGATCTGAGACAGACTACAAAGTCAGTGCCGGAGATCACCACCAAGTGCAGGGAGAGAGCCCTTCTGGTTCTGCAGTATGTGGCGGACGAGAAGATGAAGAAGGCTCAGTACCACTAGATATTGAGGAGTGATATCAGTCAGTTTATGAGTCGGTCCAGCTGCAAGACGCTGGAAGACATGATCGCTCAGGCCAGAGAAAGAGATATTGATCTTGAGACATAAAAAAAGTGAACGTTGGCAGAGATTCAGATATCCATGTGTGACAACCCAAAAGTTTCCATTCTGTAAAACCATCCACAACAATCAAAGTCAAATCCGTTCTGCTAACTTTCAAACTTTTGGGATAAGTTCGAGTATTTCAAGATTTACACTTAAAGAGAAAAGCCGATTTCTCTCTCAAGGGATAAGTTTGAGTATTTCAGGATTTACACTTAAAGAGAAAAAATTTTGGGATAACTTTCAAACTAGGGTATTGTGAAACTCTATTTTTCCAAATCTCGTTGATATTAGAGTTAAATGCCTGAATAAAATAGTTTCTTCCAAAAACCCCAGGGGTATATATATGCTTCTTAACCATATTTATTCATTTGTTACATTTCCAACTAGAGAAAAGCCGATTTCTCTCTCAAGGATCTTCACCCGATCACCCCGAATTGACTTATTGTGTCTCGGGACTTCATTCGTGGAACTTCTCATCCTTACACGCATACCCGTTTGAATCACCCAGATCAGGTGAGTTCATACCCCGTACTGAATCTTTTAAGTATTTTAACTGTTTTAAGGTGGGGAATACAAGTTGAACACAATGTTAATTGTGTAAATGTTAATTGTTAAACATCTTTTAAAATGTTACTTATGTTAATTATAAGTTGTCAAAACATTTCAATAACTCGTTTAAACTTATGTTACATGATAGTTATACAAAACTCCGTTTGTAGATTAAAAGCATAACTTAGTAGAGAAATGAGTCTTTTCAGTAAGAGTCCAAGTAGAGCATTAGTAAATTATTATAGGTATAGATTAGAAGAATGTTATTCATTACTTCTAGTACAATGAAGAACACAAAGAAACAATACCAGAACATAACAAACAGTGAAGAGAATCAAACAATACTAGAACAGAACATAACAAACAAGTTAGGTTGCTATAGCATGAGAATACACAGACAGGATCTAATTATACCAATGAATCACTTAGGCATTAGTGATAGTTATATTGGGAATACATGATCATATAACTTTAATGTGAATTACACGACTTGCAAGGAATTGTTGGGGTCGCGTTTGGTTCCCTCAATCTCTTTAGATTGAGAGCGTTTAGTAAGGGATTCTAGCTTTCACATTATGACCGTAATAAAACAAATATGTTTTTAGGTTATTAGTACATCCGCAGGTCATTATAAACGACATCTGTGTACTTACTTCTCCCATTACTTTCATAAACTGTCAGTAACACTTGAAAGTTGATCTATTTTCTAGTCGAGATAGTTATAAACTAGGGAGAATATACTTCTACATTTGATAAAGGAACAATCGGGTTTAACTCAGCACAGAAGATGCGTTGGTAGAAGGCTACGATTAAAGGCTAGGATCATGATGCTAACTTTATGATTCATTAATGTATACGCTACATGATACATAAATGCTAGTAGATTCCGACAGCTAATAGGATGTGTGCTCTTCACTGTAATTCCTGTTCCCGTTGGATGTAGGCTTGCACCGAGGTCACCCAATCTATTATCTACCCGAATCTATATATATTTATATTTATATATATATATATATATATATATATATATATATATATATATATATATATATATATATATATGCGTAGTATACATTAAGTCATCATAAGGGTACCAGGTATGGTTTAGGTCAGAGGACACAGAGTGAATGCACAGTTATTCTAGTACAAAAATTACTTATCAAAGTCAGTATTTTTGGTATACAAAACTAGAGATTTCCCAGAAAAGGGATTAATCCATTTTATTAAGCCAGTACAGTTTAGAGACTTTAGGTGAATTAACTCTATAACACCTTAGTTTATACACCATGTTTATATATAAAACTAATATCCAATAGATAGTTAAATGTGTGTTTTCCCTCGACGTCCTGTTCCCGTTGGATGTGGGCTTAGGGCAGATTCCCCCAATTAACTATCTACCCGATATCAGATTATATATAGCAATATAAACAATGCTATTATAAAATTAGTCACCATAGTCATTATTTTACCATAAGAAATATATATTTTCTTACAAGAAATCTCCATTAGATATAAAGGAACCATTACAAATAACTCCATGAGTAACAAGTGAATACATCAAGGTTATATATGACAACAATCTAACAACCAATGGAATGTGTGCTATCTGCCTTACTTGCTGTTCCCCATTGGGTTGTGAGTTTAGGGCAGATGCGCACAATCGATTGTTTATTTACTCTATGTATATATAACTTGTACCCACTTAGTACGCATAGAAAGGCTTGTAGTGTCATTTTACTTAAGTTCCATTAAAGTAGGAAATATAGGATTTTCTAGATGAACAGGCGAACATTTCAAAACAGAACTTACAGCTTACATCACTTGTGCATATACATTTTCATCCACATTTTGCAGCTTACTCACATCACTAAAATCTTATCAACTCACCAGCTTAATTGCTGATCAACTCTTTCAAATAACTTGTATTCTCAGGATGCTATTAGACAGGTGCTCGTGCTGGGACTTCAGAAGATGGAGCATTATAGCTTCGAGTCTTGCTTTGTTATTTGTTTATGACTTCTATGTTTTGTGAACACATATATGGTAAACACTTTCTTTCTAAATGAAATGGTTGTTCATTACTTGCTTACCATATACATATCTCGTGATACTTGACATGACGTCCTCCACCCCCGAACGTTTCCGCCGTTTCGGTTTTGGGGTGTGACAAATTGGAATCAGAGCATTGTTTATAGTGAACTAAGTATATCAACTGATAAAAGATATACGTCTATAAATACAATGGGGCTTAAGTGCTCTGGATAATGATATAGTTTAGAGTATAACTACAAGTTATAAAAATATACCTACTTGCTCATACATGTACATAATAGAACTAGGGTCACGAGGAGAACAGAACTAAAAGTATTTAAATGTTGGGCATTGTCGTCAACCCGAACAGTTATGTAATCATAGCTAGGAT
Organism: Lactuca sativa; assembly: GCF_002870075.4. Taxonomy (NCBI): domain Eukaryota; kingdom Viridiplantae; phylum Streptophyta; class Magnoliopsida; order Asterales; family Asteraceae; genus Lactuca; species Lactuca sativa. The sequence continues at coordinate 61,277,002 of NC_056623.2, forward strand.
CAATATAGCCTGATCAACTATATTCATTCGAGATGTGACCGACATGTGTTTGGGAATGATGTGGTGTTGCGACAGAGTTAAAACTTACCGAAACACCAGCCAAGAGAACGCCAAAACAAGTACAGTTAGAGTTAGAGTACTATGGGAGTATTCTATGATACAATAGCGCGATAACAAGTTTAGAACATACCAAGTACATTACGTTAGAATACTATAGGAGTATTTTTGTCTAGATAAATAACTTATGTGATAACTTAAAAGACCCTTGCGGATAGGTCTATAATCTTACAGGGTATATTCATAAAGTTTTATATATAATCAAGATCTTATAGACATAGAATCTGTGACCGATGCTTCGCTATCCATTCCTTTTAAGGAAGTAGTGTTGATGTGGGATCAATTATTCGAAGGTCTATTTGATCTTCAATTATATACAATACAAACTGGTGTACCTTGTACACTTATAGGAGGATTCCGTAAGGATCACCCCATAAAGTTACCTTCAATCTCATAGGTTCTTTAGTCACTTTCATTCTCGCACGACAAGCCCAGATAAACGTAACCACTTCCTCATAGTAGAAAATAGAAGAGTTCAGGAGGAACAAGGACAAATTCATGAGAAGATTTCAAGGAAAGATCCGCCAAAGTAACCAAAACGTCTTACGCATCACACTAATAAATATTAATTAGGTTAATTTATCGAGCGAGTGGAAACATTGCTCACATTACATGTGTTAGAATTACTTTCTTACATGCAGCTGGTAACACTTATTCAGGAAACAGATATTCATTCGAGGATAGTTATTTCAAATTCATAGAGTTTATTTGGTATAGACTCATATATGAATTGTTCCTAGAAACTTGTGGAAGTCAGGACCCGATACATCCAGAACTAGGATAACCTTGTTTTTTCAGCTTTCGGCTTGTGTCCGTTGCTATAGACTTATTCCGTCTCATCTTTGTTTTCTTTTAGCAAAGATGCCTCCTCGCAGATCACCCAGACACGCTACTCTGATAACTCCAATACCTTCTCCACAAATGGATGCAGCAACTCTGAACGCTGCAGTGGCCGTGGCTATGGCAACAGCCATGGCACAATATCACCCCATCAGTACAGGTGGAGGTGAAACGCCTACTGATTCTACTCAAGGTGAAGTCCCTGTGCGCCAAGGAGAGTTCTCCTACAAGGTCTTCACCAGATGCCAACCGTTGTCCTTTAAAGGGACTGAAGGAGTCATTGCCCTCCTACAATGGTTCGAGTAAACAGAGTCGGTTTTCAAAATATGTTTATGCCCAGAAGGAAGCAAAGTGAAGTTTGCTGCCTGCACCTTCGATGGCAAGGCCCTAACATGGTGGAACAGCCATGTTAAGTCACTGAGCCTATCAGTGGCAAACTCAATAGGTTGGGAAAACCTAAAAGAGTTAATGCGGGAAGAATATTGCCCATTAGGCGAGATTCAAAAACTGGAACAAGAGTTGTGGGATCTCACTATGTTCGGCTCAGACATAGTGACCTACACGGACCGGTTCAGCGAACTAGCAGCTCTATGCCCCGAGATGATTACATCGGAGAGCAAGAAGATAGAAAGATACATTTGGGGTCTGACTGCTCCGACCCAAGGAAACGTGCTGTCTTCTAACCCAGCCATGTTCGATAGTGCCAAATGCTTGGCTCAACGACTCAGTGATCATGGAGTCTGCTACAGCTTAAAAGTCCCTATTCCCAAGTCATCAAGGGAAGAGGACTATAATCAAGAGTCGGAGAACAAGAGAAAGAAGAAGCGAAAAACACAAGACACCCCGCAAGAGCAACGAGTGAGTACTATGTACGCCGCTACGACGCCTACTGTTTAAGCACCTGCTAGTCATTATGCTGGAAACCTTCCGAAGTGTGGAAAGTGCAACTTTCACCACACCGAAGTATACAGGGAAATGCAGTGTCAGAACTGCCACAGAAAAGGACACACGGCCCGTTACTGTAGAGCACCAGCTCAACCGATCTCCCAAGTCCTCGGAGCTGAAGAAAACCAAGCCTGTTATGGCTGTGGTGAGAATGGACACAATCAGAGGGACTGCCCAATAATGAAGAACTCAGGAGCGGATGGACGTATTCTGATGATCACCGCAGGAGAATCTACCCCGAAGTCTTCGTCGAGTAGTGGTACGTTTTCAAAATAGTAATTTCATTTAAAATTAATTTATATTCATATAAGATTAAAATTTGGGGATGACACTGAAAAGTAACTATAACAACTCACATGTTGAAATAGGTCGTAATATTCAAGAGAACCAAAACATCCCTTAGAGAAGCTATTATGACTCACCATATACATCAGGGTTGTGCGCAACTGAGATGTTGCAGACTTAGAGTGACTGACTCTGCTTAGGTCCCCTTTCCTTAATTGGTTGAGGATTTGAGGCAGAGATGCTCAGACGACTGCCTGGCTCATCTTAAGTATTCACAACTTGTATATGACGGGCGATGGTAGTGGTACCATGGGGGATCATGGTATAAAAGTATCCTTTCAGTAAGTAAAGCACTTTTATTTGTATGTATGTGCACATAGTGGTACGATACATAGGAGTGTTAATTTCAAAATAGAAAACAGGAAACTCGAGAACAGTTACAAGGAGTACATTGTTGAGCATACTAGGAGTACATTACCAAGCATACCAGGGATACATCGTTGTTTATCAGACGTTTCTTTCATTTGACCAAAACTTTGTTCAGTATAGAGTCCATTTTTTTCTTTCGTCATGAGTTGGCGTGGTCCTCACCATACTGAGTTCTTATGTTTCTATCGCCTCGATCAGCAAGTTCTCGAAACTTTCATCATTCGTATCGAAAGTTCGACCTAAATAAAAAATTTTATCTTTCGCATTCTAAACCCCCGAAGTACTCCTGCGAAGGTTACTTTGTCCACCGAAGCCTTATCATCAGACGTCCACAGACCGTCACGAAATACCACTTGTCACACCCCAAAACCGGAACGACGGAAACATTATGGAGTGGATGACGTCATGTCAAGTATCACAACATATGCAGTATAGTAATCAAAGTACAACAACCATTTCATTAATAGTAATAGTTTTACATAAGTTACATTTCATAGAGACATTACAATAATACAAGTAATAATATAGGTGCAGCTCGGTACTAAACTGTCTGCACCAAAAGCTCCTAGAATGTACCTGTCTATTGCTGACCTGAGAATACAAGTTATTTGAAAGTGAGTATCAGCATTTTTATAAATGCTGGTGAGTTCATAAGTATTTAGTTTTATTCTATTCAAATAACCTTATAAAAGTAGTAGTTTAGAATCAACGGTGTATTAGAGTCCTTTCCAGAAAATCTTTATTTCTAAATAAAAGCAGTCTTCTACCAAGACCCGAAAGTGTTATGTTTTAAAGAGAATTTCCTTGAAATATTATCATTACCAAAATATGGTATTTGACTTTAAAGAAAGTAGGAGATTATTACTAGTAAAAGTACTAAGGGAAAATAACATATGCCTCAGCAGATGATACTGCTGACTAAGGCAAAGAAATCATAGACTCTAGGAGAGTATCGAATGAACTACACGCCTGGCTCAGTCTAACAAAAGGAGACACAGACCCTAGATGGTATCAAATGTACGATACGGATAGCAAGGTCTAAAACAAAGAAACACAGACCCCAGACAATATCAAATGAAAGACACAGCTAGCAAGGTCTAAAACAGTGAACACAGACCCCGGACAATATCAAATGAAAGATACAGCTAGCAAGGTCTAAACAAAAGTAATTCTAAGAGTGTGTTTCCAGCATACAGTGTTAAACATCGTTACCTTAAGTCCATGAATTATAAGGTAAACATGGAGATACTCGTAACCATACTAATCGACACTAGAGTACTTGACGCCCTGCAAGCGTCGGTGTAAATATGACATTTGTCACCCGTTGGTTTGGTAGGTCGTGGACTGTAGCTAGCAGTCAGGATGCGGGGGTGTCAATCTCGTATAGATCTATACACACAATGTCTGCTCTCCCTACAAGAGACACTGGTTACCAACTCGACGACGGGGAGATCTGTGTCTTGAAGATGCATCTCGAACAGTGAATTCTGACGTAAGTGTTGGACTAATAGTAGAGACTCATAACTGAACTGATCGATGTAAACCTATATGTCTATACATGTATACATAATATATAATTAATGTTCAAACTACCCTCGGACGGATATCCGATCCCACCAGACCACATCCAAACAAGGAAAAGGAAATAGGGCGAACTAGCCTTCCTAAGTCCTTTAAACATTATTTATATAACTATACAAGTACATGCATACATTTAACGAAGTTGAAGTGTTTAACGAAGTCGAAGTGTTTCACGAAGTAGAAGCGTTAACGAGTAGAAGCATTTCACGAAGTAGAAGTGTTAACAACTAAAAGCGTATCACGAAGTAGAAGCGTTAATAAGTAGAAGCATTTAACTAAGTAGGAGCATTAACTAAGTAGAAGTATAAGGAAGCAGTAGTATCTAATGAAGTAGGAGTATAAAAACATGGAAGAAAACTTTGATGAAAACTTTGGAAACCCTTTTCACTTAAGAAAATCATGACTTGGTATTCTTTTGGTAAAATATGTTTGAAAACCTTTAGAAACCCTTGAAAATCTTTCATAAACAAGTTTTGGTTATAACTTTGGTAAAACAATATAACTAAAGAAAGCCTTGGTTTAAAATGCTGTTGTAACTGAATTTGAAGTAAAACATACAGCGCGAGAGACAATTTGAGAAAAGATTTGAACAAGTAAAGACGTTTTGGAAAACCATTTACAGTATCATACTTGGTAAAACAGTTGACAGTGTAATAAATCCTTGTGCATGCGGGTTATCAATCACATGTGATTGATATGATAACTGGCATGTTTTAACTTGTATTCCCCCCCCCCCATTAAAGCATGTAAAAACATTTAAAAGGTTAATTCAGGGGTATGAACTCACCTGTTGTATGCAGATCGAACGAAAGTGCGGGTTGGGTGCTCGGTGTCAAGTAAAGACTTGAACACACTTTGTGACCTATTAACATATGATGACATATGTTTACATACAATTAGTAAATATAATACTAATTAAACACGTATATGCATCCTAAAATGCGAAAAACACTTTGGTCAAGTGCTAGGAGTGTCCCGGGTAACATCTAAGGGTGTGTATGGCCTAGATAGGGAGTTTACTCTTCAAGAGTAAACTCTTTATAGAGTTTACGGCCCTAAGACCTTATCCCCATGAGTTTATGGCCGGAAACTCATGGATGGTGTGTTCTTAGACGCATTAAGGTCTGATAACACTTGAGGAACTAGGCTAGGTCCAATTCTAGGGCTTATGAAGGATTTAAGGCTTCAAAATGGACCATTTAAGGAGTTTACGGCCTATGACTACTCCTTGAGGAGTTTACGACCATAAACACATGATTTTACTGTAGTAAACTCATGTTGTTCCATTTCTTTTGTTGTTTGGTGGTTCTAACTCATGCATGTAAGGTTCTAGTCACTTTTAGGAGCTTAGGAAGGTGTTTAGGGCACTTAAACACCTTCGAAAGGTGTTTACGGTCTAAGAAGATGTTCTTGGGGAGTTTACTACCTTAAACACATGATTTTACGGTAGTAAACTCATGTTGTCCATGAATCCTATGTTTTGGTGCATCAAACGAAGGATTACAAGGCTCTATGCACTCGAGGAAGTTCATGGAAGCTCTTGGAGGTGTTTGAGGGGTAGTTTAACACCTTAAAAAGGTGTTTATGGTCTATGAAGATGGTTTTACGGTCTAAGAATGTTCTTAGACCATAAACTCATGTTTACTCCCCATTTGGTTTGATTTTGGTGTTCTAAGTCCTTTCGTGTAAGCCTCTAAGCCATTGCTAAGCATGAGAGGTGTTTGGGAGGGTTTTTGGGCATCAAACCCACTTCCAAAGGGGTTTATGGTTTTGGGAGGTTCCCAAGACCGTAAACTCATGTTCTTGGGGTTTTTGGATGATTAAGTCACGAATTTGCAAGATAGATAAGTTAGATAACAAGTTAGGAAGGTTTACTTACCGATTTGAGGCTCGGAGGGGTGATTTTTGACCAAAACCCGTTTGTAGAAAGAGAAAGTAGAGAGACAGAGAGAGAGAGAGAGAGAGAGTCTAAGATGGGGAAAAAGGGTGGGAGTGAAACCCACTCAACCCTTCTATAGGGTGGAGCTTATGGCCTGGTTGGGGTTAACCTGACACGAACGGCGGACGGGGTTTTTAACGACTACCGTTAAACACGACAACATTTTAAAATTATGCCACCTTAATTTTGGTTTGCTTGATGAATATTATTTTAAATATTCCAACGGGTTTAAATCCGGTCAAAAATATTTTCGGCATAAATTTGACTAATTTTTGACGTAATTAATTTCGATGTTAAAACTGACGGAAATTTTTGGGTTGTCACATCGTCCCCCCGTTAGAGGGAATTTCGTCCCGAAATTCAAGTTTAGGCAAGGAAGTAGGTATGAATGACCGAGTCATGAAATGAGGGTACTTCCTATTTGGTTGGTCCTCGTACTCCCACATGGACTCTAGCCTGCGCCTGGCGTGCTAACGAACTTCACTTATGGGATGCCGATCTTGGTTCGTGCAGTTAGCGATTCCTACTGGTTCGTCTACCAAGTTAGGGTTCCCAAATGGTTTCTACCAAGATGAGTGGGATATAAAGAGTAACGTCGGGCAAACACTTGTCAAGTCTAAGAAGTGGATTGATCTAGGGTGAAACTTGTGGGATTTCTGAAAGTAGTAGTGGTCTGACGAGGGTTGGACAAATCTCCGTAAAGAATCTCGGATGGTCCTAAGCTCTTGGAAGGGTAGAGCTTTTTAGTACTTAGAACATAGTGTACTTCTATGACGATATCATCATTGGCGTGATCGCCGTTCCGAAGTTCCAAACGCTCTCTCATACTGGGAGTGTAGTCCTTCAGATTGTTTCATAGAAAGCTCGGGTTATCCTTGGATTCGTGTTTCTACTGTTTGGCTTTCAGAGGTTTTCCGGATCATCGGATGGATTGCATGTCTATGGGTATTTGTTTGCTGCAGAGTGTCTATCTCAATCTTGTGCAAAATGAACATGCACTTCTGATTCTTGAGATATTTTTAACGGAAACCCTTAGGGTCGGGGAGATAGGGTTTCACCAGACGAGTGTTGGACTATCTCGGGAGGTGGTTCTACTATTTATGTGCGAGACAGTATTCGTGGAACACCTAGTAGTCCAATGAATCTCTAAGATATGCCCTATTCTCTACGGTGTTGGTTTATTTCAGTTGCAGAAAGGGCGTGTTCTTGTATAACCCATTGACTTACCCCAAGACTGGTGTCGAGTCTATAATCTCTTCGGGATCTGGGTTATAAAGCTTAACAGAACTTACTTTCACACTTTATTAAACTATTCTTGGCCGCGGAGGTTATCCTGTGGTTCTTAGCATTCTAGTGTTCACTTCGGAGAATGTGGTCCATCGTCTACAGGGCGACAGTGATTTCTTCCACGTGAGAGGGCGGGGGGTCCTAGGTACTACTTATCGGTAACGGGGTGGACGAAGTGCCTGAGTAGTGCAAACATCTTCTGCAACTAGTCTTCCGAAGATTCTGAGTTTTCTCGATCAAGGTCAAATCTAGTGAGTATAGGGCTCCATCACTCGGAACTTTAATTTTCTCATCCACTCTTCTCAAAGTTTAACTTATCATAGCCTCCAGGATTCCGGGATATTCGCTGAGATGCTTAATTCGTGGGGTTAAGCGTGAGTGGATGGTGATAGTTAATGTCCTTGACACTTACGACTCAGATTTCTTTACAAACTGAGGGTGTTAGCTACTATGTTGGCTTAACCGGGATGACAACAAACTTTGGATTTGTGGTCATTATAGTAGCTCAACCCGCAGGGGTTCTCTTCACTCTAGCTCCCATTCTATGGGATAAGATGAAGGGTTTTACTATGAGGTTCGTGGTAGAGCTCATACCTGGTTAACCATTGATACTTGGTGTATGCAAGCCGTATATAATTGAGGTCAACAGGATGTTCAGTTGTGCGACTCCAACCCAGACCACAACCCAACATGGAACAGGGAGTAGGGAGGAAGCACACATCTTAAATCTTTTTGATCTCAATTATATACCACTCTTAGGCATATACTCAGTTATAGTGGTCAGTCCCATGAGTTCCATCCTCTTGATTCACGAACCTGATTGCGAGGTGCGAAGGTTCTTTCTGAATTTCTATGGTGTCTACTTTGGGTGGTTATCGTCTTCTGGAATACATGCAGTGTCTGTCGCGTCGGTTTCTTTCTGTCTAAGAAGGGTTGGTTAACAGCGCGCGGTACCCTTCTCCTGGGTACTTCGGAAGGTTTGAAATAAGAGTGACGAATGACGGATCGAATTAGTCTTTATTATTTCTATTTTGTTTAGGTTCTGAAGAGCCTTTACCTGCCGAAATGGCTACGGTGAAAGTTCTTTTTACACAGCACTAAGGATTTACAAATGGTTTCACGAAGTCGAACCACGATTGACAGAGGCGTCGAAGTTGGCATACTTCGACATGATATAGAATGAGGGTCAATAGGGTCATGTGCCGAACGGGCACACAAGTTCTAGGCGTCTCGGGTTTCGTCCCGTGTATCACTGTCGTGGATACTTAGACCAATAGAGTTGACGCAGAACTATAGAGAGTCCTGAGTGTTTCTGAGTAGAGTACCTTTTCATGAATGGATTCTCACGAGACATTTCTATAATCGCCTAACATATACTAGTCATGTAGAATTAAGGTGGGGAGGACTATTGACTGAGTGACTCCACTATAAATCCACAACCAAACGACGAACAGGAAATGAGGCAGCATTTGCACACTCTAGGTCTATCCATCTCAATTATACATGGTCGTAACGTATATATCTAGCCATTATAGTTTTACCTGATGAAATTTTAAATTTTATAACAGTGCTGCGACTTTCTCCTTAATGAGGAGATAATTACATTTAGAATTAGCCTTTTAATGTTTTCGGTTAGTTATCTGAGATTGAGAGACGTACCAAAAATCTACCGGGTTCCTTGATGCTTCTCCCTAAGCATTAGATTTAGACTCCTCCTATGTCTTTGTTGTTTCCTTCGGTTGGGCAGTCCCTTTTGAAGTGCCCAATCTTACCACATAGACGGCAAACTGTATTGGCCGCCACATTGGTGGTTGATGTAATAAACTCAACCGGGGCTATACAGACGCAAGCAGTATGCCCCTTCATGTTGCACCTAGCACAATAGAGTTCCCGACATATACCATGATGATAGTAGCTACATTTGCTGTAGTGGGGTAGGTCTCCTACGTATGGTCTTGTAGGTGTCGGGATGGAAGGGTTGGCAGGGGTATTGACTATCACAGCTCGTTGCCCTTCGGAAGGTCCTTGAGCCGAGGTACTTCCCTCCTCGATCTTGAACTTTCTCTTCAGCGGATTTGGTTGGGGTTCTTGGGTGGCTGGGTACACAGAGGTTGGTTGCTGCTGTCCATTACTTGGATCAGAATTTCCGATGGGGCTCTTGCTAACATTGAAGTTGTTAGCATTCAGTTGAGCCATGACAGCTGCTATGGCTGCCGAGACTGCAGCTTGGAACGTAGCTTCATCGAATAAGAGCGTCGATTTCTTGCCAGCGGATGGGTTACGCTTCCTCGGAGGCATGGTTTTCCCTACAGGGAAAGGAACACAAGATGATGAGAGACGATGGTTAACCCTGGACGTATCAATCCTTACTATATTAGGCATAAATTTTTCCCATGCTTCGGATAGTAGTTGTCTGAGTGTCGACCTACATCCCTATGATGTAGTCCGGGTGTCGAGGTAGGAGTATGAGTATCGGAAAAAGCCATAAGATGGGAGGCGTTCCTACTAAGTTACATTTATAATGGGAAAGGTTTCACTCTCCGGCTTGGAAAGATTTGAGAATAGTTCAGAACGAAGACCGCGGGAAGAAAGGCTCATGAAGACTTATGGCTAAACATCCTCAATAGTGGTGTGGGGATCCGCTCTAATCGTATTACTTGCAACGGGAAAAGGCGATTTACCTAACACAGAGCGTGAGTAGTGTGATCACTAACTCACTAAATTGTATTATTTTATGGGTGCATTAGCGTGACGAACACGAGGAAAAGTCACTTCTCGGGTTCCATGTACTGGCTCCCTCTGTCTACCTCGTATCTTTTACCGGGACCGGCGTTGGTTTCCTTCGGGTAGTTACCTAGGGTTCTCTTCTCCTATAGACATATTGAATTACTACCCCGCCTTACTTCCGAATCTGACTCTGGGTTTCGTCACTTCATGATGGAAGACTGGAAATCTCGGAAGTTTAGGCGAATTTCTCACCGATGTCCCTTAAAAGATATAGGCACTTGGTGATTTCAATAGTCTCGACCTAGTTCATTTATTTCCAAACTGGAAATCATCTCAATGAACCTCTTCGAGGTTTGAATCAACTCTTCTGCCGAGTACTAAAGTGGATAGGGTTTTCTATAGGGTTCGTGCGAGAATGGAAATGTCTAAAGTATCCTAAGAGATTATTAACATTTCACTAGGTGATCCATATCGAGTCCTGCTACAATTACCTAGGTTATACAAATCATATATAGCTTAGATCCGATAGGCCTTCGAATATGTGATACTACTCTATATCCACATCCCAACGAGGAAAAGGAAGTAGAGCGAAACCACACATTCTTAGCCTATAGGATCCTTATTATATATAACCTTGGAAGTATACCCTCTGTAATTGTAGGTATATCAATAAGGATCTTTTTAGTTCTTTACGCAAGGTTGTCTATGGATCCTAAAATACCCCTATGGTATTTTAATTTCTTGTTTGTTTTCTTAACTTCTGAATATGATTCTGGGATTAATGTGAGTCTTTTAGTATTCCAAAATACTCCTATAGTATGTTTAAACTTTATGTTTGGCTCTAGCATTCCTAGTTGGTATGTTTCAAACTCGTTGCAACACCATTATCACTCCCAAGCACATGTTCATCGCATCTCGAATAAATGTAGTTGATCAGGTTACATTTATCCCAGCTTACGATTACATAACTGCCCAGTTTTGACGGTAATGCTCAACATCCGAAGACTTTTATTCTTGTTCTTCTTGTGATACTTGTGTTCGAGTGTTTAGATTCTAGATGTTCTTATACTTTGGTAAAATATAGTTATATTTTAAAGTATAATTCTTGGTCAGAGTGTTTTATCCCTATGTATTTATAGGCTGTATATCTTTTATGAATTGATATACTTAGCTCACTATAAACAATGCTCTGATACCAATCTATCACACCCCAAAACCGGAACGGCGGAAACGTTCTGGGGTGGATGACGTCATGTCAAGTATTACAACATATGCAGTATAGTAATCAAAGTACAACAACCGTTGCATTAATAGTAATAGTTTTACATAAGTTACATTTCATAGAGACATTACAGTAATACAAGTAATAATATAGGTGCAGCTCGGTACTAAACTGCCTTCACCAAAAGCTCCTGGAATGTACCTGTCTATTGCTGACCTGAGAATACAAGTTATTTGAAAGCGAGTATCATCATTTTCATAAATGCTGGTGAGTTCATAAGTATTTAGTGTCATTCTATTCAAATAACCTTATAAAAGTAGTAGTTTAGAATCAACGGTGTATTAGAGTCCTTTCCAGAAAATCCTATATTTTCTAAATAAAAGCAGATTTCTACGAAGACCCAGCAGTTTTATGTTTTAAAGAGAACTTCCCTCAAATATTATCATTACCAAAATACGGTATTTGACTTTAAACAAAGTAGGAGATTATCACTAGTAAATGTACTAAGGGAAAATAACACATGCCTTAGCAGAAGATACTGCTGACTAAGGCAAAGAAATCAAAGACTCCGGGAGAGTATCGAATGAATGACACGCCTGGCTTAGTCTAAGAAAAGGAGACACAGACCCCATATGGTATCAAATGTACGATACGGCTAGCAAGGTCTAAAACAAAGAAAAACAGACCCTATACATTATCAAATGAAAGATACAGCTAGCAAGGTCTAAAACAGTGAACACAGACCCCATACAGTATTAAATGAAAGATACAGCTAGCAAGGTCTAAACAAGAGTAATTCTCAGAGTGTGTTTCCAGCATACAGTGTTAAACATCGTTACCTTAAGGCCATGAATTATAAGGTAAACATGGAGATACTCGTAACCATACTAGTCGACACTAGAGTACTTGACGCCCTGCAAGCGTCGGTGTAAATATGACATTTGTCACCCCTTGGCTTGGTAGGCCGTGGACTGTAGCTAGCAGCCAGGGTGCGGAGTTGTCAATCCCGTATAGATCTATACACACAATGTCCTCTCTCCCTACAAGAGACTCTGGTTACCAACTCGACGACGGGGAGATATGTGTCTTGAAGATGCATCTCGAACAGTGAATTCTGATGTAAGTGCTGGACTAACGGTAGAGACTCATAACTGAACTGATCGATGTAAACCTATATGTCTATACATGTATAAATAATATATAATTAATGATCAAACGACCTTCGGACGGATATCCGATCCCACCAGACCACATCCAAACGAGGAAAAGGAAATAGGGCGAACTAGCCTTCCTAAGTCCTTTAAACATTATTTATATAACTATACAAGTACATGCATACATTTAACTAAGTAGAAACATTTAACGAAGTTGAAGTGTTTCACGAAGTAGAAGCATTAACAAGTAGAAGCATTTCACGAAGTAGAAGTGTTAACAAGTAAAAGTGTATCACGAAGTAGAAGCGTTAATAAGTAGAAGCATTTAACTAAGTAGGAGCATTAACTAAGTAGAAGTATAACGAAGCAGTAGTATCTAACGAAGTAGGAGTATAAAAACATGGAAGAAAACTTTGATGAAAACTTTGGAAACCATTTTCACTTAAGAAAATCATGACTTGGTATTCTTTTGGTTAAATAAGTTTGAAAACCTTTAGAAACCCTTGAAAATCTTTCGTAAACAAGTTTTGGTTATAACTTTGATCAAACAATATATGTAAAGAAGGCCATTGTTTAAAATGCTGCTGTAACTGAATTTGATGTAAAACATACAGCACGAGAGACAATTTGAGAAAAGCTTTGAACAAGTAAAGACGTTTTGGTAAATCATTTACAGTATCATACTTAGTAAAACAGTTGACAGTGTAATAAATCCTTGTGCATGCGGGTTATCAATCACATGTGATTGATATGATAACTGGCATGTTTTAACTTGTATTCCCCCCCCCCCCATAAAAGCATGTAAAAACATTTAAAAGGTTAATTCATGGGTATGAACTAACCTGTTTTAAGCGGATCGAACGAAAGTTTTGGTTGGGTGCTCGGTGTCAATTAAAGACTTGAACACACTTCGTGACCTATTAACATATGATGACATATGTTTATATACAATTAGTAAATATAATACTAATTAAACATGTATACGCATCCTAAAATGCGGAAAACACTTTGGTCAAGTGCAAGGAGTGTCCTAGGTAACATCTATGGGTGTGTATGGCCTAGATAGGGAGTTTACTCTTCAAGAGTACACTCTTTATAGAGTTTACGGCCCTAAGACCTTATCCCCATGAGTTTACAGCCGTAAACTCATGGATGGGGTGTTCTTAGATGCATTAAGGTCTTATAACACTTGAGGAACTAGGCTAGGTCCATTTCTAAGGCTTATGAAGGGTTTAAGGCTTCAAAATGGACCATTTAAGGAGTTTACGGCCTATGACTACTCCTTGAGGAGTTTACGACCGTAAACACATGAGGTTACAGTAGTAAACTCATGTTGGTCCATTTCTTTTGTTGTTTGGTGGTTCTAACTCATGCATGTAAGGTTCTAGTCACTTTTAGGAGCTTAGGAAGGTGTTTAGGGCACTTAAACACCTTGGAATGGTGTTTACGGTCTAAGAAGATGTTCTTGGGGAGTTTACTACCTTAAAAACATGATTTTACACTAGTAAACTCATTTTATCCATGAATCCTATGTTTTGGTGCATCAAACGAAGGATTACAAGGCTCTATGCACTCGAGGAAGTTCATGGAAGCTCTTGGAGGTATTTGAGGGGTAGTTTAACACCTTAAAATGTGTTTATGGTCTATGAAGATGAGTTTACGGTATAATAATGTTCTTAGACCGTAAACTCATGTTTACTCCCCATTTGGTCCGATTTTGGTGTTCTAAGTCCTTTCGTGTAAGCCTCTAAGCCATTGCTAAGCATGAGAAGTGTTTGGGAGTGTTTTTGGGCATCAAACCCACTTCCAAAGGGGTTTACAGTTTCGGGAGGCTCCCAAGACCGTAAACTCATGTTCTTTGGGTTTTTGGATGTTTAAGTCACGAATTTGCAAGCTAGATAAGTTAGATAACAAGTTAGGAAGGTTTACTTACCGATTTGAGGCTCGGAGGGGCGATTTTTGACCAAATCCCGTTTGTAGAAAGAGAAAGTAGAGAGAGAGTCTAAGGTAGGGAAAAAGGGTGGGAGTGAAACCCACTCAACCCTTCTATAGGGTGGAGCTTATGGCCTGGTTGGGGTTCATCTGACACCAACCGCGAACGGGGTTTTTAAGGACTACAGTTAAACACGACAACATTTTAAAATTATGCCACCTTAATTTTGGTTCGCTTGACGAATATTATTTAAAATATTCCAACGGGTTTAAATCCGATCAAAAATATTTTTGGGATAAATTTGACTAATTTTTGACGTAATTAATTTCGAAGTTAAAACTAACGGAAATTTTTGGGTTGTCACATCATCCCCTCCGCTGGAAGGAATTTCGTCCCGAAATTCAGGTTTAGCCAAGGAAGTAGGTATGAATGACCGAGTAATGAAATGAGGGTACTTCCTATTTGGTTGGTCCTCGCACTCCGAAGTGGACTCTAGCCTTCACCTAGCGTTCTAACGAACTTCACTTACGGGATGCGGATCTTGGTTCATGCAGTTAGCGATTCCTACTGGTTCGTCTACGATGTAAGGGTTCCCAAATGGTTTCTACCAAGATGAGTGGGATACAAAGAGTGATGTCGGGAAAGCACTTATCAAGTCTAAGAAGTGGATTGATTTGGGGAGAAACTTGTGGGATTTCCGAAAGTAGTAGTGGTCTGACGAGGGTTGGACCAATCTCCGTAAAGAATCTCGGATGGTCCTAAGCTCTCGGAAGGGTAGAGCTTTTCAGTACTTAGAATATAGTGTACTTCTACGGTGAGATCATCATTGGCGTGATCGCCATTCCGAAGTTCCAAACGCTTTCTCATACTGGGAGTGTAGTCCTTCAGATTGTTTCATAGAAAGCTCGGGTTGTCCTTGGATTCGTGTTTCTACTGTTTGGCTTTCAGAGGTTTTCCGGATCATCGGATGGATTGCATGTCTATGGGTATCTGTTTGGTGCAGAGTGTCTATCTCAATCTTGTGCAAAATGAACCTGCACTTCTGATTCTTGAGATATTTCTAACGGAAACCCTCAGGGTCGGGGAGATAGGGTTTCACAAGACGAGTGTTGGACTATCTCAGGAGGTGGTTCTACTATTTCTGTGTGAGATAGTATTCGTGGAACACCTAGTAATCCAATGAATCTCTAAGATATGCCCTATTCTCTAAGGCGTTGGTTTATTTCAGTTGCAGAAAGCGCGTGTTCTTGTATAACCCATTGACTAACACCAAGCCTGGTGTCGACTCTATAATCTCTACGGGATCTGGGTTATAAAGCTTAACACAACTTGTTTTCACACTTTATTCAAGTATTCTTGGCCGTGGAGGTTATCCTGTGGTTCTTAGCATTCTAGTGTTCACTTCGGAGAATGTGGTCCATCGTCTACAGGGCGATGGTGATTTCTTCCACGTGAGAGGGCGGAGAGTCCTAGGCACTACTTATCGGTAACGGGGTGGTCGAAGTGCCTGAGTAGTGCGAACATCTTCTGTAACTACTCTTTCGAAGATTCTGAGTTTTCTCGTTCAAGGTTAAATCTAGTGAGTATAGGGTGCCATCACTCGGAACTTTAATCTCCTCATCCACTCTTCTCAGAGTTTAACTTATCGTAGCTTCCAGGGTTCCGGGATATTCGCTGAGATGCTCAATTCGTGGGGTTAAGCGTGAGTGGATGGTCGTAGTCAATCTCCTTGACACTTACGACTCAGATTTCTTTACCAACTGAGGGTGTTAGCTACTATGTTGGCTTAACCGGGATGACAACAAACTTCGGATTTGTGGTCATTATAGTAGCTCAACCCGCAGGGGTTCACTTCACTCTAGCTCCCATTCTGTGGGATAGGATGAAGGGTTTTACTATGAGGTTTGTTGTAGAGCTCATACCTGGCTTAACCATTAATACTTGGTGTATGCAAGCCGTATATAATTGAGGTCGGCAGGATGATCAGTTGTGCGACTCCACCCCAGACCCACAACCCAACAAGGAACAGGGAGTAGGGAGGAAGAACACATCTTAAATCTTTTTGATCTCAATTATATACCACCCTTAGTCATATACTCAGTTATAGTGGTCAGTCCCATGAGTTCCATCCTCTTGATACACGAACCTGATTGTGAGGTGCGAAGGGTCTTTCTGAGTTTCTACGGTGTCTGTTTCGGGTGGTTATCGTCTTCTGGAATACCTGCAGTGTCTTTCGCTTCGTTTTCTTTCTTTCTAAGAAGGGTTGGTTAACAGCGCGTGGTACCCTTCTCCTGGGGTATTTCGGAAGGTTTGAAGTAAGAGTGACGACTGACGGATCGCATTAGTCTTTATTATTTTTATTTTGTTTAGGTTCGGAAGAACCATTACCTGCCGAAATGGCTACAGTAAAAGTTCTTTTTACACAGCACTAAGGATTTACACATGGTTGCACGAAGTCGAACCATGATTGATAGAGGCGTCGAAGTTGGCATACTTCGACATGAAATAGAATGAGGGTCAATAGGGTCATGTGCCGAACGGGCACACAAGTTCTAGGCGTCTCGGGTTTCGTACTGTGTATCACTGTCGTGGATACTTGGACCGATAGAGTTGACGCGGAACTATAGAGAGTCCTGAGTGTTTCTGAGTAGAGTACCTTTTCATGAATGGATTCTCACAAGGCTTTTCTATAATCGCCTAACATATACTAGTCATGTATAATTAAGGTGGGGAGGACTGTTGATTAAGCGACTCTGCCCTAAATCCACAACCAAACGAGGAACAGGAAATGAGGCGGCATTCGCTCACTCTAGGTCTATCCATCTCAATTATACATGGCCGTAACATATATATCTAGCCATTATAGTTTTACCTGATGAAATTTTAAATTTTATAACAGTGCTGCGACTTTCGCCTTAATGGGGAAATAATTACATTTAGAATTAGCCTTTTAATGTTTTCGGTTAGTTATCTGAGATTGCGAGACGTACCAAAAATCTATCGGGTTCCTTGATGCTTCTCCCTAAGCATTAGAGTTGGACTCCTCCTGTGTCATTGTTGTTTCTTTCGGTTGGGCAGTCCCTTTTGAAGTGCTCAATCTTACACATAGACGGCAAACTGTATTGGCCGCCACATTGGTGGTTGATGTAATACACTCAACCGAGGTTCTACAAACGCGAGCAGTATGCCCCTTCATGTTGCACCTAGCACAATAGAGTTCCCGACATATACCATGATGATGGTAGCTACATTTGCTGCAGTGGGGAAAGTCTCCTAGGTATGGTCTTGTAGGTGTCGGGATGGAAGGGTTGGCAGGGCTATTGATTGACTCAGCTCGTTACCCTTCGGAAGGTCCTTGAGCCGAGGTACTTCCCTCCTCGATCTTGAACTTTCTCTTCAGTGGATTTGGTTGAGGTTCTTGGGTGGCTGGGTACACAGAGGTTGGTTGCTGCTGTCCATTACTTGGATCGGAATTTCGGATGGGGCTCTCGCTAACATTGACGTTGTTAGCATTCAGTTGAGCCATGACAGCTGCTATGGCTGCCGAGACTGCAGCTTGGAACGTAGCTTCATCGAAAAGGAGAGTCGATTTCTTGCCAGCGGATGGGTTACGCTTCCTTGGAGGCATGGTTTTCCCTACAGGGAAAGGAACACAAGATGATGAGAGACGATGGTTAACCCTGGACATATTAATCCTTACTATATTAGGCAAAAAAATTTCTCGTACTTCGGATACTGGTTGTCTGAGTGTCGACCTACATCCCTATGATGTAGTCCGGGTGTCAAGGTAGGAGTATGAGTATCGGAAAAAGCAATAAGATGGGAGTCGTTCCTACTAAGTTACCTTTATACTGGGAAAGGTTTCACTCTCTGGCTTGGAAAGATTTGAGAATAGTTCGGAACGAAGACCGCGGGAAGAAAGGCTCATGAAGACTTATGGATAAACATCCTCAATAGAGGTGTGGGGATCCGCTCTAATCGTATTATTTGCAACGAGAAAAGGCAATTTACCTAACACATAGCGTGACTAGTGTGATCACTAACTCACTAAATTGTATTATTTTATGGGTGCATTAGCGTGACGAACACGAGTAAAAGTCACTTCTCGGGTTCCATGTACTGGCTCCCTGTGTCTACCTCGTATCTTTGACCGGGACCGGCGTTGGTTTCCTTCGAGTAGTTACCTAGGGTTCTCTTCTCCTATAGACATATTGAATTTCTACCCCGCCTTACTTCCGAATCCAACTCTGGGTGTCGTCACTTCATGATGGAAGACTTGAAATCTCGGAAGTTTAGGCGAATTTCTCACCGATGTCCCTAAAAAGATATAGGCACTTGGTGATTTCAATAGTCTCGACCTAGTTCATTTATTTCCAAACTGGAAATCATCTCAATGAACCTCTTCGGGGTTTGAATCAACTCTTCTGCCGAGTACTGAAGTGGATAGGGTTTTATATAGGGTTCGTGCGAGAATGGAAATGTCTAAAGTATCCTAAGAGATTATTAACATTTCACTAGGTGATCCATATCGAGTCCTGCTACAATTACCTAGGTTATACAAATCATATATAGCTTAGATCCGATAGGCCTTCGAATATGTGATACTACTCTATATCCACATCCCAACGAGGAAAAGGAAGTAGAGCGAAACCACACATTCTTAGCCTATAGGATCCTTATTATATATAACCTTGGAAGTATACCCTCTGTAATTGTAGGTATATCAATAAGGATCTTTTTAGTTCTTTACGCAAGGTTGTCTATGGATCCTAAAATACCCCTATGGTATTTTAATTTCTTGTTTGTTTTCTTAACTTCTGAATATGATTCTGGGATTAATGTGAGTATTTTAGTATTCCAAAATACTCCTATAGTATTTTAAACTTTATGTTTGGCTCTAGCATTCCTAGTTGGTAAGTTTCAGACTCGTTGAAACACCATATCACTCCCAAGCACACGTTCATCGCATCTCAAATAAATGTAGTGGATCAGGTTACATTTATCCCAGCTTAGGACTACATAACTGCCCAGGTTTGACAGTAATGCTCAACATCCGAAGACTTTTATTCTTGTTCTTCTTGTGATACTTGTGTTCGAATGTTTAGATTCTAGATGTTCTTATACTTTGGTAAAATATAGTTATATTTTAAAGTATAATTCTTGGTCAGAGTGTTTTATCCCTATGTATTTATAGGCTGTATATCTTTTATGAATTGATATACTTAGCTCACTATAAACAATGCTCTTAAACTAATCTGTCACACCCCAAAACCGGAACGACGGAAACGTTCTGCGGTGGATGACGTCATGTCAAGTATCACAACATATGCAGTATAGTAATCAAAGTACAACAACCATTGCATTAATAGTAGTAGTTTTACATAAGTTACATTTCATAGAGACATTACAGTAGTACAAGTAATAATATAGGTGCAGCTCGGCACTAAACTGTCTTCACCAAAAGCTCCTAGAATGTACCTGTCTATTTCTGACCTAAGAATACAAGTTATTTGAAAGCGAGTATCAGCATTTTTATAAATGCTGGTGAGTTCATAAGTATTTAGTGTCATTCTATTCAAATAACCTTATAAAAGTAGTAGTTTCCCTGAAATATTATCATTACCAAAATATAGTATTTGACTTTAAAGAAAGTAAGAGACTATTACTAGTAAAAGTACTAAGGGAAAATAACATACGCCTCAGCAGAAGATACTGCTGACTAAGGCAAAGAAATCATATACTCTAGGAGAGTATCGAATGAACTACACGCTTGGCTCAATCTAACAAAAGGATACACAGACCCCAGACGGTATCAAATGTACGATACGGCTAGCAAGGTGTAAAACAAAGAAACACAGACCCCGGACAGTATCAAATGAAAGATATAGCTAGCAAGGTGTAAAACAGTGAACACAGACCCCAGACAGTATCAAATGAAAGATACAGCTAGCAAGGTCTAAAAAAGTGTAATTCTAAGAGTGTGTTTCCAACATACAGTGTTAAACATCGTTACCTTAAGGCCATGAATTATAAGGTAAACATGAAGATACTCGTAACCATACTAATCGACACTAGAGTACTTGACGCCCTGCAAGCGTTGGTGTAAATATGACATTTGTCACCCCTTGGCTTGGGAGGCCGTGGACTGTAGCTAGCAATCAGGGTGCGGGGGTGTCAATCCCGTATAGATCTATACACACAATGTCCGCTTTCCCTACAAGAGACTCTGGTTACCAACTCAACGACGGGGAGATCTGTTTCTGGAAGATGCATCTCGAACAGTGAATTCTGATGTAAGTGTTGGACTAACGGTAGAGACTCATAACTGAACTGATCGATGTAAACCTATATGTCTATACATGTATACATAATATATAATTAATGATTAAACGACCTTCGGACGGATATCCGATCCCACCAGACCACATCTAAACAAGGAAAAGGAAATAGAGCGAACTAGCCTTCCTATGTCCTTTAAACATTATATATATATAACTATACAAGTACATGCATACATTTAACTAAGTACAAACATTTAACGAAGTTGAAGTGTTTAACGAAGTAGAAGTGTTTCACGAAGTAGAAGAGTTAACAAGTAGAAGCGTTTCACAAAGTAGAAGCGTTAACAAGTAGAAGCGTATCACGAAGTAGAAGCGTTAATAAGTAGAAGCATTTAACTAAGTAGGAGTATTAACTAAGTAGAAGTATAACGAAGCAGTAGTATCTAACGAAGTAGGAGTATAAAAACATGGAAGAAAACTTTGATGAAAACTTTGGAAACCCTTTTCACTTAAGAAAATCATGACTTGGTATTCTTTTGGTAAAATAAGTTTGAAAACCTTTAGAAACCTTTGAAAATCTTTCATAAACAAGTTTTGTTTATAACTTTGATCAAACAATAGATGTAAAGAAAGCCTTTGATTAAAATGTTGTTGTAACTGAATTTGAAGTAAAACATACAGCGCGAGAGACAATTTGAGAAAAGCTTTGAACAAGTAAAGACGTTCTGGAAAATCATTTACAGTATCATACTTAGTAAAACAGTTGACACTGTAATAAATCCTTGTTCATGCGGGTTATCAATCACATGTGATTGATATGATAACTGGCATGTTTTAACTTGTATTCCCCCCCCCCCCCATAAAAGCATTTAAAAACATTTAAAAGGTTAATTCAGGGGTATGAACTAACATTTTGTAAGCGGATCGAATGAAAGTGTCGGTTGGGTGTTCGGTGTCAATTAAAGACTTGAACACACTTCGTGACCTATTAACATATGATGACATATGTTTACATACAATTAGTAAATATAATACTAATTAAACACGTATACGCATCCTAAAATGCGGAAAACACTTTGGTCAAGTGCAAGGAGTGTCCTGGGTAACATCTATGGTTGTGTATGGCCTAGATAGGGAGTTTACTCTTCAAGAGTACACTCTTTATAGAGTTTACGGCCCTAAGACCTTATCCCCATGAGTTTACGGCCGTAAAATCATGGATGGGTGTTCTTAGATGCATTAAGGTCTTATAACACTTGAGGAACTAGGCTAGGTCCAATTCTAGGGCTTATGAAGGGTTTAAGGCTTCAAAATGGACCATTTAAGGAGATTACGGCCTATGACTACTCCTTTAGGAGTTTACGACCGTAAACACATGAGGTTACGGTAGTAAACTCATGTTGGTCCATTTCTTTTGTTGTTTGGTGGTTCTAACTCATGCATGTAAGGTTCTAGTAACTTTTAGGAGCTTAGGAAGGTGTTTAGGGCACTTAAACACCTTGGAAAGGTGTTTACGGTCTAAGAAGATGTTCTTGGGGAGTTTACTACCTTAAAAACATGATTTTACAGTAGTAAACTCATTTTGTCCATGAATCCTATGTTTTGGTGCATCAAACGAAGGATTACAAGGCTCTATGCACTCGAGGAATTTCATGGAAGCTCTTGGAGGTGTTTGAGGGGTAGTTTAATACCTTAAAAGGTGTTTATGGTCTATGAAGATGGGTTTACGGTCTAAGAATGTTCTTAGACCATAAACTCATGTTTACTCCCCATTTGGTCCAATTTTGGTGCTCTAAGTCCTTTCGTGTAAGCTTCTAAGCCATTGCTAAGCATGAGAAGTGTTTGGGAGGGTTTTTGGGCATCAAACCCACTTCCAAAGGGTTTACGGTTTTCGGAGGCTCCCAAGACTGTAAACTCATGTTCTTCGGGTTTTTGGATGATTAAATCACGAATTTGCAAGCTAGATGAGTTAGATAACAAGTTAGGAAGGTTTACTTACCGATTTGGGGTTCACCTGACACCAACCGCGAACGGGGTTTTTAACGACTACCGTTAAACACGGCAACATTTTAAAATTATGCCACCTTAATTTTGGTTCGCTTGACGAGTATTATTTAAAATATTCTAACGGGTTTAAATTCGGTCAAAAATATTTTCGGGATAAATTTGACTAATTTTTGACGTAATTAATTTTGACGTTAAAACTAATGGAAATTTTTGGGTTGTCACACCACTCGTCTAGCAGACCAAGTTCGAGCACAGAGGCTATGGATGAATATAGCCCGCCTATTATTTTTGAATGTATACACAAGGGTGGTATATGAGTATGATTAGCCAGATCTAGTATGTGTGTTTCCACCCTATCTCCTGCTTTCCGTTGGGTTGTGGACCTGGGGCAGAGTCGCACATCTAACAGTCCTACTAAGCTTAATCATATATGGCTTGTACACACGAGGTAATGATAGATGGACCAAGTATGAATCCTATCAAGAACACCAGGGCAAAGTTGCCAGGTCTACGAGTGAGTATTCTACAAAGTAGAAGAGCTCAACCCTAGTAGTAACGTTAAGAGAGATAATTTCGGGACGAAATTCCCTCTAACGGGGGATGATGTGACAACCCAAAAGTTTCCATTCTGTAAAACCATCCACAGCAATCGAAGTCAAATCCGTTATGCTAACCTTCAAACTTTTGGGATAAGTTTGAGTATTTCGGTATTTACACTTAAAGAGATATCAGGAGGGAGGTTGCACTAGGTTATTGTGCAACTCTGTTTTTCCAAATCTCGTTGATATTAGAGTTCAATGCCTGAATAAAATATTTTCTGCCAAAAACCCTAGGGGTATATATATGGTTCTTAACCATATTTATTCATTTGTTACATTTCCAACTAGAGAAAAGATGATTTCTCTCTCAAGGATCTTCACACGATCACCCCGAATTGACTTATTGTGTCTCGGGACTTCATTCGTGGAACTTCTCATCCTTACACGCATACCCGTTTGAATCACCCACATCAGGTGAGTTCATACCCCGTAATGAATCTTTTAACTATTTTAACTGTTTTAAGGGGGGAATACAGGTTGAACACAATGTTAATTGTGTAAATGTTTATTGCTAAACATCTTTAAAAATGTTACTTTTGTTAATTATAAGTTGTCAAAACATTTCAATAACTCGTTTAAAGTTATGTTACTTGATAGTTATACAAAACTCCGTTTGTAGATTAAAAGCATAACTTAGTAGAGAAATGAGTCTTTTCAATAACAATCCAAGTAGAGCATTAGTAAACTATTATAGGTATAGTTTAGGAGAATGCTATTCATTACTTCTAGTAGAATGAAGCACAAAAAGAAACAATACCAGAACAGAACAAACAGTGAAGAGAATCAAAAAATACCAGAATAGAACAAACAGTGAAGAGAATCAAACAATACCAGAATAGAACGTAACAAACAAGTTAGGTTGCTATAGCATGAGAACACACAGACATGATCTAATTATACTAATGAATCTGTAACGCATTAGTGATAGTTATATTGGGTATACATGATCATATAACTTTAATGTGAATTACACGGCTTGCAAGGAATTGCTGGGGTCGCGTTTGGTTCCCTCAATCTCTTTACATTGAGAGCGTTTAGTAAGGGATTCTAGCTTTCACATTATGACCGTAATAAAACAAATATGTTTTTAGGTTATTAGTACATTCGCAGGTCATTATAAATGACATCTGTGTACTTACTTCTCCCATTACTTTCATAAAGTGCCAGTAACACTTGAAAGTTGATCTATTTTCTAGTCGAGATAGTTATAAACTAGGGAGAATATACTTCTACATTTGATAAACAAACAGTCGGATTTAACTCAGAACAGAAGATGCCTTGATAGAAGGCTACGATTAAAGGCTAGGATCATGATGCTAACTTTATGATTCCTTAATGTATACGCTATAGGATACATATATGCTAGTAGATTCCGACAGCTAATAGGATGTCTACTCTTCGCTGTAATTCTTGTTCCCGTTGGATGTGGGCTTGCACCGAGGTCACCCAATCTATTATCTACCCAAATCTCTCTCTATATATATATATATATATATATATATATATATATATATATATATATATATATATATATATATACATATGCTTAGTATACATTAATTCATCATAAGGGTACCAGGTATGGATCAGGTCGGAGGACACAGAGTCAACGCATAGTTATTCTAGTACAAAACTTACTTATCAAAGTCAGTATTTTTGGTATACAAAACTAGAGATTTCCCAGAAAAGGGCTTAATCCATTTTATTAAGCCAGTACAGTTTAGAGACTTTAGGTGAATTAACTCTATAACACCTTAGTTTATACACCATGTTTATATATAAAACTAATATCCGATAGATAGTTAAATGTGTGTTTTCCCCCGACGTCCTGTTCCCGTTGGATGTCGGCTTAGGGCAGGTTCTCCTAATTAACTATCTACCCGATATCAGATTATATATAGCAGTATAAACAAAGGTATTATAAAATTAGTCACCGTAGTCATTATTTTACCATAAGAAATATAGGTTTTCTTACAAGAACTCTCCATTAGATATAAAGGAACCATTACAAATAACTCCATGAGTAACAAGTGAATACACCAAGGTTGTATATGACAACAATCTAACAACCAATGGAATGTGTGCTATCCGCCTTACTTGTTGTTCCCCGTTGGGTTGTGAGTTTAGGGTAGATGCGCACAATCGATTGTTTATTTACTCTAAGTATATATAACTTGTACCCACTTAGTACGCATAGAAAGGCTTGTAGTGTCATTTTACTTAACTTCCATTAAAGTAAGAAATATAGGATTTTCTAGAGGAACAGGCGAACATTTCAAAACAGAACATACAGCTTACATCACTTGTGCATATACATTTTGAACCACATTTTGCAGCTTACTCACATCACTAAAATCTTATGAAC
This sequence comes from Lactuca sativa, assembly GCF_002870075.4. Lineage (NCBI taxonomy): Eukaryota > Viridiplantae > Streptophyta > Magnoliopsida > Asterales > Asteraceae > Lactuca > Lactuca sativa. The sequence goes on from NC_056623.2 coordinate 61,302,713, forward strand.
TCACCAACTTAATTGCTGATCAACACTTTCAAATAACTTGTATTCTCAGGAGGCTATTAGCAGGTGCTCGTGCTGGGACTTCAGAAGATGGAGCATTATAGCTTCAAGTCTTGTTTTGTTATTTGTTTATGACTTCTATGTTTTGTGAACACATACATTGTTAACACTTTCTTTCTAAATGAAATGGTTGTTCATTACTTGCTTACCATATACATATCTCGTGATACTTGACATGACGTCCTCCACCCCCAAACGTTTCCGCCGTTCCGGTTTTGGGGTGTGACACCATGGCATCGGGAAAGAGGCCCAAGACATTAGATTCTAGATTGAGAGGTCCTAAGGACCGGGGCCGTTGTGGCAAGTGCAGCCGGACGCACAAGGGTGCGTGTAGGAGCGGCAGTGGTGGTGATTTTGTTTGCATCAAGTGCGGCCAAATTAGTCATTTTAGCAGGGATTGTACTGCTACCATCACCCAGGGATCAGACCTAATATGTTTCCATTGCAGTCAGAGGGTCCACAACAAGGCCCAATGCTCGAGTTTGCATTCAGCAGGACAGGCGATAGCACCTGCCCCTACAACCTTGAGGATCACCGACGGCCATCAGGGTCGGGCGGAGGTGCTTGCGGCAGGGAGTAGGGCGTATCAGTTGGTTTCAGATGTGGTGTGAGCAGTCAATGCGTCAGGTATGTATCTTTCATTTCTTTATCAACTTACGGTATGATTTCATCGTTATGGTTCTTCATTGATATTGATAATGATATTTTGGAATTTTGTGGCCTGCTTGTGATTGAGTTATATTCCATATGCATGCCTTGGATTTTAGAATGATGATAGGAGATCGCCCCTTTTAGAGCAGGTTACATTGGATGCAGTAATTGTAGCGTGCATGTGTGGGATCCGGTAGTGTCTCGCTAGTTTCGGGAAGGTGTCATTAGGGGATGGATCAGTTAGACCCCAGCTGTGGTAAGCTTGGGTTTTCAGCAGAGTGGCCAAATGATGATAGGGAGAATTGGTAATTCTCCCAAGTGTGAGATGTGAGGAGCTAGATGGATGGAAATGGGGGAGAGCCACCTGTGTGGCCAGGGATAAAAGTAAGTGCAAGAATTGGGTGGTCCCGCAATCTTGGTAAGGAAGGAAGCAGCTCAAGTGGTTGTTCGGATTGAGAACCAGTTAGGTTGGAAGTTGGGGAAAACTTTCCAACCTCGATTTGGTGTATTCGTGTTTAGTGGATGACTGGTTCGGGGAAACTAGGTCGGAGAGCTTTCGGCAAGGTGCGAGTTCAGTCGGGATATAAGACTGCATGGTAGCCACAACATGCCCCAGTAGCGAGTCAGTGAAGTGTTGTAAGACTGCGGGTAAGCCGTAACATTCATTAGCATGTTAGTTAGCGAAGTGTGGATGGGGGCTCGTATCTCCTAGTTCGCGGAGTGTGGGTGGGGGTCTGTATCTTCGAGTTAGCATGATAAGAATCAGGAAAATTTAGCTAGTTGAGATCAGAGGAAGAGTGGGTCTGCATAGCACTAGATTGGTGAGACATGTGGGGAGAGGCCGCTCCGAAGTATAGATGGGTGAGACCCGTAGGCGAGGCCCGTGTTCTTTTAGAAACAGGTGGGACCTGGTAGAGACCTTAGGGTAAGGTAGGGGATCGGGGATCCTAGATCTTCTAGAGCCAGAGTGGCTGGGTTGGTAGAGTAGTTCAGGTAGTCGCTGTATCTTCATAAGTTGTTGAGAGCGACAGAGGGAATGTTCTTGCGTTCGGTAACCGGTGGGGGGGACCGGTATTTTGGGTAATGATAGATCAGTCGGGACCAGGGTGGTCTTGGTTCATCCTATAAATGGATATGAGTCAGTAGGACTTCAGGCACGAATGATGGGAAGGGATTTGGTGTAAGAAACTGTGAGCTGATTGGGTGGTGCTAAGTTGCTCACCAGGAATCAAATGATCTTAGAGTAAATGAGTTGGCTCCGTGATGATGTTCTCGTCTGAGCCTTAAACGTAGCACAGAGGGATCTGCTACTTGAAGGATTGTCTGAATTCTCATGCTGGGTGGAGTTTTCAGTATTAGAGCATCATTGTGGGATTATTTCATGAGTATTAGTAGGATGGCCGACACTGGTAGTGGCCGGGAATGCGGTTTCAGCAGAGGATCAGTCCTCGAAGGAGATTGGTAAGGTTTGTTGCTTATAGGAAGATGCCTTGGATGGGCCGATGACAGTACAAGGATAAGGGATGGACCTAATGGGTGAAGTGCGTAAAGTTGTAAGCAGATTGTAAGGTACTTGACCGTGACGGACTTCGAGGATGAAGTCTAGTTTAAGTGGGGGAGAGTTGTAACACCCTGAATTCAGGAGGCCTAGAAAGGAAAGGAAACCTTAAAAGAGGAAGTGACACGACGAGTAGATGGATGACTCGATGAGTATGAGCACGATTTTTGGTCACAGGTTAAGTGACCTACTCGACGAGTTAGAGGACTAACTCAGCGAGTTGGCCGAGTTTTGGGAAAACCCTAAATCCGGAGTTGGTGCCCTATTTAAGCATCTTTATCATTCTATCAGCCTTATTTGTAGCCTCCATTATCCAAAACCCTTCCCACGAAACCCTAGTGCTCTCTTTGAGTGTGTGAGCCTTTATTGAAGGATTTAAAGTGTTCTTGAAGTCTAGAAGAAGAAGAAGGAGGTTGGAGGTGCAAGGAGAAGGTTGTAGATCCAGGAAGTTTGCTTCATCTTCTTCATTTTCTGGTAACCAAGTTCTCACCTTGACTTCTAGTTTGTTTGATCTCCCTATGTCCCTTTTTATGGAGTTTATGGTCCAAGAAAGATGTCTTGTGGAATTTGGACGTCCCCAAGCTAGATCCTTCCAGATTTAGAGGTGTTTAGAGTAGTAAAGACATAAAGGTGGGAGCTTTATGCCATTATACCTCTCCATGCATAGATTAAGTAGTTATTATTTCCTTTTGAGCAAAAAGGGCTATGCATGGGTGCAAAGGTAGCAAATTTGTGTGATATCCCGAACCTAGGAGGCAAGATCTGGGTCTTGGATGCGTTGAGCTTGTCTAAAATTGCCTGAATAGTGTTGAACATAGAGAGACTCGACAAGTCAGTTGTGGGACTCGATGAGTCTGGCCAGTTCTTTCCCCAAAACCCTTCTGTTAAGGGTATGAATTGAGATTGGAAAGGGACTCAACAAAACTGAGTCCATAATGGTCATGAAGTTCTTTGTACTCGACGAGTTCATGGAAGTACTCGGCGAGTCCAAGGAAATCTCCTTTGTTATGATGTTGGACTCGACGAGTTGTTCATACAACTCGGTGAGTCACAAACTAGACACATGTCATATGTGGATGATGAACTCGACGAGTTCAAGGATGAACTCGGTGAGTCAGTTGAAGATTGTCCCGATAGTATGGTTGAAGGACCCGTCCAGTTCTTGCTAGACTCAACGAGTTGAGTCGAGGGATGTATTGGGTTGTAGGGGTATGGACTCGACGAGTTGGTAGACCAACTCGGCGAGTCAGGTAAACTGGATGTTGACTTTGACCAAGTTTGACCAGAGTTGATTGATAGATTATTGTGGTCCAATGTTACTTGGGTATTGATAGTTCGGGAAGTCGAAGGGTCAGCGGTTCAGAAGTGCCGGTTAGCAGTCAGAAGTGTTCAACAAATCTTCAGTGGTGCGAGGTGAGTCTCCTCACTGTGTGCATGGATCTACGGCCACAATGTCGACCCATTATGTTCATATTTAAAATTTTCTTATATGTAGAATGAAGACCCGGGGGTTTCCCCTAGGCACTTATTGATATATGTTATGGGTTACGACCTGATGCCGGGCGGGGCCCGAGGAATGATAGGATGCTAGAGGTCTTTATGATTCTTGCATGTGTTGGTATGATAGGATCCGGACCAAGGGTCCGATTTCGGGGTATCCCCAAAGTACGTTAGATAATAGTATGTTTCCGGGCCGGGGGTCCGATGACAAGGTATTCTCCAGGAAGATTCTTATGTAGTGTGTTAGATTATACTTGTTGTCTTCGTGATACTTGTATGTGCCTGGTAGGGAGGTGAGTGTGGGCGAGGCCCCGTATCTCATCACTAGCTGAGTATGGATGGGGTTCTATATCTCGATATTAGTAGAACAAGGGCAAGGCTCATGGTAGGAAGGATGTGAGTGTGGACGGGGGGCCGTATCTCATTGCCAGTAGGAGTGTGGACGGGGTTCCCCTACTTCAATAGCAGACCAGGGGCGAGGCCCAAGTTAGGTGAGTCCTTAGATCAGGGTATGGTTAGGGAATGTTTATGTATGTGTATGGCGGGCGAGGCCCAGAGATAGGCGGGGCCTAACGGAAACAGATCTGTATACCGAGCGGGGCTCGATGCCAGGTGGGACCTGATGCCAGGCGGGGCCTGTCGACGGACGGGGTCCGATGGCGGGCGAGGCCCAATGCAGCGGGTAGGGGCCCAATATGTGGTTATGTGCTCCGAATTATGTATGGCATGTTTGGATCAGCAGATATGTATGGTATGTGGTAGGTTGGGGAACTCACTAAGCTTCGTGCTTACGGTTTTCAGTTTTGGTCTTAGGTGTTTCCGATAGCAGAAAGAAGAGCTCGGGATGATCGCATGGCACACACCAAGGAGTTTAGTCTGGGATGTTTACTCTAATAAAATGAATAAGTGTTTTGGGAAAAATACTCTGATTTGTCATATAACCTTTTTCAGTATGTTTGAGATGATCTACTGCGATGATTTAGTAATATTTTTAAAGAAATTTTTGGTCATGATTTTTGGGATGTTACACTTTTTTGGATGGCAAACATTACTATGCATGACTCGTTGGACTCTATTGAGTAGCTCCACGGCTTCTGGCGCAAGGAAACCGAAAGTATCAAATGCAAAGGGTATAAATGTGTGTTGATTTTCCATGCACGCTTTCTCATGTTTTGCCACTTTGCTTGATGCAGCTTTTAAAGCAGCTTTCCCCATAGTGAAAATCCAATCCCCAAGCCCATAAGAGGAGAAACCCCTATTAGATCCATGCATGCTTGTTTTCCTCCAACCCATCCAAATACTAAAACATCAGTTGGTCTAAGTGTGGATCTTCAGTCAGAAAGTTCAAAGGTGCCTCTTTCTTAGCAGAAACCCTTGCGCGCCTAAATATGTCAAAAAGAACCTGCCTAACCAGATCGTGTCGGTACTTGAAACCCGGGAGCTCTATACAATGAACTACATGCTCCCCAAAAGAGTCTAAGCATGTCTTGCGACAAACAGGGCAAGTCTCGTCAGGCGGAAATATAGGGATCATAAGGAGATACTTGAGGATGGCACGATACTCCACTGGTGACATATGTTGGCCAAGACCGTCAATAGGATTAGTCATAAGAAAAGACACTCAAAAATTGATTTCTGCCTAATCGTCATGTCGAAGTGAATTTCTATGTCTTGGACAGCTTTATTAAAAATGGCACTCACCAATGAATGTTGGGCTTTTGGAGAGGTGGTGTCCTTATTAGTGAAACCGTTGAAGTCAATGCCCGGAAATTTTTTTGGACCATTTCTCGATTTGTGCGTGTCATCCTTGAACAAGGGCCTCGTGTAATTTGGAGATTCATAGATTTAATTATGTTTTTTTTGCAAAATAACTAAAGTTATTAGTGAATTTACGGACCAACATCTGTTCATTGCAAAAATTGTACAATTGTGTCTATAATCTAATCAAGCCCCATGTATGGATGAACTAGACATCCATACCTTTCTAGGGAAATATTTTTTAAACAATTTGGATAAACCTACGACTTTATATGATTTTTCAAACTTAAAGGAAAATTTTAAGATTTTGCAAAAACCAACAATTTTGAGCTTACATTCCACTCAACTCATGAAGTCTTTAATGCTTAATTGCTTAAACACCCATTCAGCGGAATTTAAGCTTATACCAAGTATTTTAATGACCAAATAAAAAATGAATCAATAAGTTAAGAACGTATTCAAACAATCAACATATAAACCCATATCTTCACATTAAGCTGATTAGAATAGGTTTGGGCATTTGGTCTTCAACCAAACCCATTAAGCGCTTAATGACTTAATGTATAAATTAACAACTATGGTATGCATCAACCTCCATGCATTGGTGATGCTAAGGTAGAGCTATAGTGATCCTTAGTTGCACAAACTCTCTCGCCAATCTAATTTCTTAAGAATTGAAACTAAAAGCATAAATAGGGAAAATAACTGAACTAACAACACAAGAAACATGAAGTTGAAGCACCATACAAATGACATTATGTAGTGGTGGGGATGTTGTGTGGTGGCTTCTATCACTAGGACATGGTGGAGGGTAGTGGTGGTCATGGTGATTTAAGAAGAAACAAAAATAAAAAAATTAAGAAGAGGATGGTTATTTTCTGGCAGCGGTAGTGGATGACGGTGGTTATGGTGGTTTAAGAAGAAACAAGAATAAAACAAATTACGATGAGGATGATACTACCACTCTAGAGACCCTAAGTAACAACCAAAAAGACACCCTTTTTTCGCCTTGCTCCAGTGATGACTTTTAGTGGTTTCTAGTAAGCTTCGTCGGTGGTCCAGTGACCGAAAATCTCCACCTCTCTTGGTGGTGATGCAAGAACATACAACGAGAAACCAGCAAAACCAGAACCTGATTACCAAATACAAAATTTGTTCGACCTTTTGAATCTTTGTTTTGTTTCTCTTGGGTTCAGGATGAAGAACATAAACTTATGTTTAGACAACATTATATTTGATTTTAGGGTTTCTATAGGTTTAAGGGTTAATAGTTTTAAGTTTCTTTGTAGATCATGAATATGTTGGAGGCGTTGAAGGAGAATGTGGGGTGAATGGACTCTATAATAATTAAAAAACGATTTAAAATCAATAAAAGAATCTCTAAATAAAAAAGTACAAAAGTAATTTTATATGTATGATAGAGCTACACCAAAAAAAATTACATACCAAAGAGACCATCTGTGTAATGAGAAAAACGTTAGGCAAAACAAGCAAACCTAGTATTTGAATGTGTTGGAGGTGGCGAAGAAGAAGGTGGGGTGAACGAGCTATATAATAATTAAAAATGATATAACAATATAAAAGAAATTCTAAAAAGGTACAAAAGTCATTTTATATGCACGAGGGACCTACACGGCAAAAAACAACATACCAGAAAGACCATCCATATAATGAAAAAAAAAACATTATGGACAAAACTTGCAAATCTAAAAAACCATAAGGATCATTTATATACTTTTATGTAATTATTATTAATGATATGATATCACATTGAAAAAATGGGAGCATAATGAATCAAATGGCGTGTTTGGCAACGAGTTCCATTAGGAGCCTAATGAATCCAATGGCCTGTTGGGCAACGACTTCAACTAGGGCCTAAAGAACCGAATGGCCTGTTGGGAACCCCACCAAGTCCATAAATTTATGTTATTCACAAAAACAAATTAAATTGATGGAACATTATTTATTTATTTATTATTATTTTTATTTTAAAACCACAAACTAACTAATTAATTCATAAATACCACTTATGTCTCCTAAAAAACTTGAAATCTTGAATCTATGACCTCTCATTTAAAAGAGTCACTTCTTACCGTTAGGCCAAAATCTTTTTGATAACAATATTTAATAAAGATTGTTGGTACTCTTTATATTAAAGATGTATTTTGTTTCATTAATTTATTTTCATTGATTTCAACAGATTATCGGGGTTACAAAACAACCAACTATACATATTTATCATTTGCAAAAGAAATTAAGAATTAACGGAACAATATTTATTTATCGGATAAACACTAGTTGTTGGTACTCCATTTAAAGTGGTATGTTGCTCATTACTTTTTTTTCATTGATTTCAACAAATTATCGGGGGTTACAAACAACCAACTATCCATATTTATTGTTATTTAATGATGAATTACGTGTATAATTTACATTACTTGAATCATTTGATGACTATATATATATATAGATATGAAAAGTCCAAGGTTTTATAAGCAGTATCCATATCCATAAAGTATAATACATGGCATCCATGAAGCTATATGTGTCTGTTGTGCTCATACTTGCAGGTAAACTTTATATAGATTATGGTTTATAAGCATTATTCATAAATTATAAAACATGGCATCCATATAGTAGGTTGACCTACTCCATACAAATTTGAAGTGAAATATATGTTATATATAGAATTTATATATACTTTTGAATAAAAAACCCTGAGGTTGTGAATCATAGTCCACCTAATTCAAAGCTTAAATTCATAATGTAGTAAATAATTTACATTTTGAGGCACACCGATTAAAAATTTGAGGCATTTCTATTTTAATAGATCAAATTGTATTTCATTCTTCACAATGAATTCCTTTTCATCAAGTTTGTATATTAATATCTGTTTTTATTATCTTATTTAATCCATTACTTCAACTTAAACGAACAATATACTTTAAAATCATATAATATCATATTTTGTTACCATTTGAAGTATTTTGCTACATGTTCATACCCTTAAACAAAATCTTGGTTACGACACTACATCAAGATATATGTCTTTGTTTTGCTCATACCTAGTTAAAGTTTATATTGATTATGGTTTGTAATTTAATCAAACATAAAACATTCAATTAAAATAATAAGAATCAGTGCTCATATTATATAGTTAGTAGGTTGGGAGTCATTATATGTAATATAGTGTAAACATATCATACATCATTTGTTTTCTTTTTTAATCAGGTACCTTTGCCCAAGGTACCCTGGCCCGGAAGACGAATGGACTCGATATTGGAGAATGTTTGGATCAGTGGTATCACGGAAAACCTTGCAATGTATATGAATGCTATAACGAGTGCCAGCGAGTAAAAGGACCGACCGCCGGAGGTAGATGCAATATCGAGAAGACATTGTGTCTATGTGTATACCCTTGTTAAAGTCCTTTGTGACGTGAAAGCCATATTATGTATTTATTATATAAATAAATGAGCTTTCTGATAGAGTATATTCTCATCACAATTGCTACTAGTACAACCTTTTTTACACATTTAATATATGCTAAAACATTACTACAACATCTATTTCTTTTCACCTACCCTAGCTCATTTCTTAATTTCTCATTAATTAGGATTTTATTTGTTTTTTGAAATGAGGTATATTTCAACCAAATTTCATATTAAAGTTTGTCAAAAACTCCAAAAACACAATATGCATAACATCAACGATTCTTAAATCATTTAAGGACAAAGAACTAGAAGGTTTTTAGGTATTTACAACACCCACCCTTAACTAAATCAATCATACAATATCATTTAATAACAATGGAAAATAACAACAGAGTATAACCTTAACCCTATCACTATGTACCATAAATGAGAGAAAAGAGAGAGCTAAAAGTTGTGCGTGTGAAATTTTTATTTTTTTTACCATCACAACATCATGATCATCACTTATACTTCGGGTCAATGGATTCAAGTAAACCCACGGATCTGATAAAGATTCCCGTGTCTTCCACCTGCAGTTTACCGAAAAACGTGTTGTAACCCAAAAGTTCGCAATAATAACACGACCAGTATATTTAACAAAAACATGTCCAATCAAAGAATTCATGATATACGAAATATACCCTCATGACAAAATACATAACAAAATAAATAAAACAAAAATAAATAATGAGATTTAACATTAAAAATACAATATTTTCAACAGTACCCCTTAATCGAATTATTTATTTTTTACTACTAAAAATATCAACCAAACCCATTTTTTTAACTAAAAATTCATGTTGCTTAAAACTCAAGGATTTGGTTAAAATATCAGTAGTTTTATCATATAATGAAATTTTTACTAACTTTAAAACACCATTAGAAATATTTTCACGAACAAACTGTAAGTCAATTTCAAAATGTTTATTTCGCTCATGAAAAATAGGATTCAGGGCTAGCTTAATAGTTGAGTCATTATCACAATATACAGGAATAGGAGATAACCCTTTAATTCCTAATTCAAACAAAACTTTAAACACCCATATAATCTCAGAAATTATAGATCCAAGAGCCTTGTATTCAGACTCAGTGGAAGATCTAGAAACAATAGACTATTTCTTGCTTTTCCACCAAATTAAGGAATTATTAAAAATAAACCATATATCCACAGTAAGAAACCTACGAGTGGACAAACACTTTGCACATTCAGCATCAACATAACCTTTTAATTCAAAAGTATCTGAGTTTGTAATTGGTTCTCCTCTTCCAGGATTACTTTTTAAATCTCGAAATAGTCTAAAAGAAATCTTTAAGTGAGACATAGTTGGTTTATGCATAAACTAACTAAGAACTTGAAAACCATAAGAGATGTCAGGTCTAGTGAGAATGAGATAAATCAATTTTCCAATTCGCTTTTGAAATTCAGTAATATTTGATAACTAATTCTCAATTTTATCCATATCACCAGAATTAACAAGCAAATTAGTTTCAAGAGGAGTACTAACAGGCTTACAGCCTAGCATACCGTACTCCTACAAAAGTTTTGGACAATATTTTCTATTGTTTAGACAATGACCATCTATAGTATTAATAACCTAAATTCCTAAAAAAATATTTTAAAAAACCTAGATCTTTCATAATAAACTGGGTCTTTAAAAATTCTTTAACCTGATTCAACTAAGTTTCATCACTTTCATGACTACCTGTTAATATGATATCATCGACATAAACAATTAAAATAGTAACAGAATTTTCAACATTTCTGGTAAATAAAGAATAATCACTAACACTTTGCTTAAAACCAATTTAAACAAGGCAGAACACAATTTTTCATTCTGCATTGTAGGAGCCTGTTTAAGGCCATATAAAGACTTAACCAATTTACATACCCTAGTATCATTTTTCGTATGATAACCACGAGGAAGAGACATATAAAGATCTTCAGAAAGATCCCCATATAAAAAAAACATTATTAATATACAGTTGATATAGAGGCCAAAAATTATGAACCGATAAAGAAATGACAATATGATTTGTAAAATTTTTTGCAACGGGTGAGAAGGTTTCTTCAAATCAATTCCTTCTCTTTAGTTAAACCCTTTAGCAATTAACCTAGCTTTATAACGTTCAAGTTCCTCATTAGGTTTATATTTAATCCTATAAACCCATTTACACCCAGTAGGTTTTCTGTTTTTGGGAAGAGAAGTCATATCCCAAGTATAAAGGGCTTCCATTTCTTCATTCATGTCTCTGACCCAATCGGGATCAGAGGAAGCCTCTTCAAATTTTTTAGGTTCAACAGTCTTATCTAAATTACACACAAAACATCTAGTATCATCATCCACAAAATAATAGTTAATTGACCTTTCTATCCCATATTTATATTTACCCTCAATGATATAATCAGAAAAATTTGCAGGCATGCGAGACTCTCTTCTAGACCTAGATGACCCAATAGATTGTTCAAGTGAAGGAAAGTTAAGAGAATGACTACTTTCCTCATAATTAAAAAAGGAGTTAGAACTGGACCATCAGTGGGAGGCATAGTGGCCTCGCCACTTTGGTTGCAGACATTACTAGTACTTGTCTCATCCAGGTTGGTGATTGCATCAACACCATCCCACTGGGTTTCAATTATTAAATCATCCAAGTTAATAGAATCATTATTCTATTCATTAACATTAACATCATTATAGGAAAAAGGATCACAAGGACCACCACCGTTAAGGGACAAGTCAACAGATGTTGACCTCATATTATAAGGAAAGACATATTCATAAAATTTTACATCCCTGGAAATAAAAGACGAGTTAGTGTCAGGACTAAAAAGCTTATATACTTTTTTTATCAGCAAAGTATCCAAGTAAAGCACATTTATCAGCTCGTTCAAAGAAATAATCACCAACATTAAGTCTAACATCAAAACAAAGGCAGCCAAAATCTCTAAGAAGCTCAAAAGAAGGAATTTGTTTAAAAACAAGTTGATAAGGTGGTTTTCCATTTAAAACCGAAGTAGGCATATGATTTATCAAAAAAACAGAGGTAAGAACAAAATCTCTATTGGGAAATAAGAACGATGATTTGATGATTCGGAATGTAAGAACTAACACAGTTATGAGGAAGTATTTGGTTAACAAGATATTTTATTCAACTATAATGAGGAAATTACACAAAAAAGAAATATTGCAATCTAACCAATATAAACTAAGAAATCTCATTTCATTCAAAAACTACATCTTGCCACACCCACTAAATGAGTACAACTTGACTATTTATAGGTCTACAAACAAGTCTAACTAATTAACTGTCACAACCCGAAAATTTTATTCTTGTAAAAGTCAAATGTATCGTGTAAAGGTCAAACTCATTTATTTTATTAACTTATATGGCTAGGTTAATGGGTTTTAAGTGTATAAACCTTGTACCAAAGGTGTTGGTTGTTTAAGAAGTGAAACATGTTGAAACTGGGAACCTTCGCTACCCATCCGAACCGAGGACTTCATCCGAACCATAAACCCTCGGACAATGAATGAGGCTCACGACCGCAAAGAGGTTCATGATCGCAAACGAGGGTTTACAGCCGTGAACTCATCGGACCGTGAACTCCTCGCTATGTATGTGTGTGTTTGATCGATTTTATCTTCATTTCTTCACTTCTGGCCGTGAACTCATCCATTCTCTCTCAAGTATCATCAACCAAAACCCTCCTCTCTCCTTAAGATCATAAGAATCACCTTCCTTCTTGTAGTTCATATGGAACTCTCTTGATTTCAGCCTTGATTCATCATCATCTGTCAAGTTCTTCAAGATCATTGGGCCGTGAACACCTAGAATGGGCTGTGAACTCAAGAACACCAAGTGTTCCTGGGCCGTGAACCATCAATTCTGGTCGTGAACTCCCTTTCAACCTCATAAATTTCTTCTAACACTCCTTTGGTGAGTTATTCTTGCATCCTAGGTTGTTTCCTGATCACCTTTTGTAACACCGTAAATTTTCATATAATTTTTTTTTTCATTTTTAAAATCACATAAATATCATCAACATGTCTCACAAAATCTCAATATATCAAATATAAAAAACATGTGTTCATAATTATTTTAATAAAATTCAGGATCCTCGAACACAACTCCATCTCTAGTGTACAATCAAGCTGACGCCTTCCCGTGATCCTGAGAAGTACCTGAAACACATAATACCTAACACAGTAAGCACGAAGCTTATTGAGTTCCCCAACATGCCACACACATCTCATAAGCCTCTCATGGCTATACTCAAATAAGATCCTTTAGTCATCGTGTCTCAGTAGGACCCTCTAGTCCCACAACACGGATGGACTCTCTGGTCCTATCTCAACAATACACAGTAAAATATAGAACATAAATCTCAAGACAGAATACATGATATCACAAGTCTCAGTATAGGCATATAAGATTAACATATACACAGAGTACTATAACAACATAAGTCACTAAGACAGTATACACAATAAGACATGTCACATCATAAACAAATAAGACCCTCCGGTCAATAATGTAATAAGACCCTCCGGTCTGCAATATACTATGACCCTCTAGTCAAGAATGTACTAAGACCCTCCAGTCAATAGTGTAAGTAAGACCCTCCGGTCAGTAACAAGAATAAGACCCTCTGGTCACACATAAATTACCTCACATGTAAGTATAGGGAGAAGACTCACCTAGGCTGGCGAGAAGATCCAATAAATGATGTTGTACTCCGACCTCTATCACTATGCCAATTCCCATATTTAACCCCATTAGGATCTAAGACCAAACCTTCACATATTAGGTCTAAATATTGCCACCAACTCGGTCCATGAATAACTCAATCCCACTGGGCCTACCAAGGCCTAATACCAAATAGGTCCACAAAAGTCCACTAATGGCCCAACTTTGGCCTACCAAGGCCTAATACCAAATAGGTCCACAAAAGTCCACTAAAGCCCATTTAAATATTCTAGTCCACATGATTGCACTTGGATGGCCCATCAATAGCCCAATCGCCAAAACCCAATAGAAAGGTCCAACTCAAGGCCCAAGCAAAAATTAGGGTTTTTCACATAAAATGACGATTAGGATTAAGTGATTCTCACTTAACCCATTAAGGACTTAACACCTTAAGTCCATCACTCCATTAGGCCATTCACATAATGAAGTCGGACATAATTCACAGTATCACTCTAACAGTCCAACCGCGGGTCCCGATAAAATCCAAACTAACAAACCCAAAATTAGGGTTTTCTAAACCCTAATTAGGGTTTCTAGCCCAATCACAAAGCAGCCTAGTTCAATATTAACACAATGTAGTCACATATAATTTCTGACCTCAGTCGTCTAACACTCACTAATTTCATGCATGTTGCGGTCCTTCTCAAGCCGAATGAACTGACCCTCCCAGGTCTAGAACATCAGATGGAGACCTTAACCACTCAAAATAAACCCATCAGGAATCTTAAATCTCAAATCATCTATCCTTTACACAAATAGAGCTAAACTTAAACTCAAGAGTCTGGTTCGACAGTAAAATTGGAACCACTCAAATCCAATCTGATACCAACTCACGACTCGTAATCTGCGAATCTACACGTACCTTACTTACTCAATCCCTTCCGATTTGCAAAAACCTCTCATCAATTCGAGATATAACAAATCCCGACTATCATGGAGACCTCAGTCTCGCCCCTGGCCCGGCCACCAGGTTCCCAAAGAGTCAGTCATCAAGGATACCTAAGCCTAAGAACTGATCTGTGTCATGCCCTGACTAGTGAACACCACGACTCCCCGCAGTGTTATAACACTCTCTTACTGGCTAATGAGCTACGGCTCCCCGCAAACTGGTGACACTCTTACACTGACTCGTGAATGCTACGGCTCCCCGTAGGCTTACATCACTCGCTCACTCACCATGGGCTCTCCCCATGGTTTTTCCCCGATAATACAATTAGATTACTCCCAATTGGGTCCTCCTACTCTCTTACCTTCTCACAATCTCATCATTAAGCCATCACTATAATGTGTTCGCTAAATTCATGCTCCGCGATCCATCATGGACAGGTGTATACACCCACCCAGATTAATCATCACTACCCTAACAACAATTGCCGCTACAAAACACTTTCCCTTGATACCATTCACATTCTTGAACAATTCCCCGTCCAAAGACAATTAGTTGATGGGTTCCCACTGGAACAATAGCTACTCGATACTCCACTTATCATATCATAAACTCGAGTCTTAAAATAATCCAACAACTTAGGGCATCATACTCGAATACCCCGATACACCATCATAGAATCTCACACTCGCTTGCCTCAACCACTGATCTCCCTCATACAACTCATAACCTTGTAATACTCTACTCAAAATTGAAACATGGAGGAATCGTCAATGACTGAGAACACGTTAACGACAATTCGAAACACCATCCTCTTACTAATCAAAACCCATTCGAA
The DNA here is from genome assembly GCF_002870075.4 of Lactuca sativa. Taxonomy (NCBI): domain Eukaryota; kingdom Viridiplantae; phylum Streptophyta; class Magnoliopsida; order Asterales; family Asteraceae; genus Lactuca; species Lactuca sativa. The sequence goes on from NC_056623.2 coordinate 61,318,180, forward strand.
GCTACTCATACCGACTCTAAAACTAATTGACAAATCAATTGCTGATCCTCCCTGGGTATAGATAACAATTTATACATTGAACTGGAAAGTCCCAACAATTGAAACTGTACCTCAACGAACCACCCGCCTCGAACCCAACCATTGCAACCCGAAGAGTCCATGACCAAAATAAGACCCCTGACCAACGGCTACCCGCCGTGGACACACTCATTCTTTCCTGATCACATACAATATGCCTCATCTCGCTCTGCACCTTGCCTCGTCCAACAATAAACCCAACTCTCATATGTTCGTACCGTAGATCCCCATAACCAAATCTTCTAACCACAACTTGAACAAATTGTTGATCTTCTCGACAGAATACCCAGTTCTTCTGCACTCAGGGTTCAACCTTCACCAATTGCCATATCAACAATCTACTCCCCAGACTGTTTCCACCAGTTACTCCCCACTTGACTCTTGGAACGTACTACGTAACAGTTAATGATCTTACAAAGAAGGACCAAGCAACTCCACATATCTCAAATCTCAGATGAAATTCTCAGAACTCCTGATTGTGACTATCTCCAGTCACCTAGAATCTCGTCCAACTGCACATGCAATTATTTCAACGGTCCTAGAATAGCACATTCTTCTTTTCTGGAATAATGGACTACCACACACTTTATTCTCTGAATCCTCAATCACCACCCCACCGTAAGAATCGATATAGCACGGGAGACCTCACTCTCACAGTCGATCCGCTGCATAACCACGAAAGCCGTCATCTCAGTATACTCCTCTCGTTTTCCTACAACAGTTGCTGATATACGACTTAACAAACTCAAACAATGCATACCCGAGCCCTCACTGGTCATAGTCCCCACTGATGACTCCTTCCTGACATCGGAATGCAATCCAATGCTCTCATACAACAAAATACTCTTCGTGCCAATATCGTAACTACCTGGTGCCCCACAGGGTCTTCTTCCAATCTCTGATACTAAAAACTCACTCACCCATCCTCTCAAAATGGGAATCAGGAACAATATAATCCTCAACATAGAACTTTGCATCACAAGCGATCGCCTGACCACTCAACTCAGACTGCAATTCTCCACTATGCATAATCTCCACCCCTTATTTGAGTCTTGTGACACTAACTGGTATCTTACTAGTCAAAACCCTCGAGATCTAAACTCATATTTTCCCACCCAAGGCATACTCCATCTAAACTCAACCGACATGGCCCTCTGGCCCATAAATCTCCCATATCCACTCCCAGTCTGGACAATCACAACCGGATGACTGATAAAGGTGAAAACACACTCTGCTATGAATCATGGTACATAAACCATCTTATTTCTCCTCGTCCTGCCACTCAGAACCTCCAGGATTCTCCCTGCTTCGAGTATGCATCCTATGCTTTCAGTAGTATGGGCCCTTACTGTTGGCTTAGTCTCTAAGTGTAACATCCCGGATTTCCAGGTATCTTTTATGCTTATAATTTTGATGTTTTGTGAGGGGACTCGGCGAGTTGGAGCCCAGACTCGCCGAGTAGGATCGCGATTCTGGACGCGGGTTCGCGCCTGGACTCGGCGAGTCCAAGGTATGGACTCGGCGAGTCCGCGCTGTTTAATGAAACCCTAATTTCTCGGGTTTGGGACCTATTTAAAGGGCCTTAAGGCCGTCATTTGTGCTCACCAGTCCCCTAAGTGAAACCCTAGCGAGTTTGAGTGTTTGGAGCAAAGCAAGAAGCCATTGTTGATCTTGGAGGTGTAATCTTGCAAGGGAAAGGAAGCAATAGCTAAGGAGAATCAAGAGGAGCCACTTCCTGAAGATTTGAGGTCCAGAACATCACATTTGAGGTACTACCTTCGAGCTATTCTGTGTTATGTTGGTGTTTATATTGATTTAGGGCTTATTGAGCCCTTTTGTGGCTAGATCTAGTGCTTCCTTGGTCCCTTAAGCGATTTAGGTTCTAGATCTGGACCCTTGGAGGTCCAGAGTGTCCCTTTGCCCAAGCTTTTTATGAATCCATGGGGGTTTTGGATTGGGGTCCTTGCTTTAAGAGCTTAGCCCCAATAGTGTGGAAGCCTCAAGTGGAATCACAAATCACCAAGACACCTTGGAATACTTTAGAGAATATGATTACTTGGTTCTCTCTAGTGAAATTGGCTAGCCCTTCTTTAGTGTATCCACACTAGTGCCAATTTCACCAACCAAAGACATCTTTATATAGTATGGAGGATTAGGGTTAAACCCATGACCTTTCATTTCATATGATCCATGGATTAAACACTCCATGGACTATCCATGAAAGCTTAGCCCAACCTAAATGAACTTGGCCCATTCCATATATACAAGAGTCCATATTTAATTAGTTCATTTTGATCACTTAATTAATTCTAAATTAATTCTTGATCAATACTAATTAAATAATATGATTCCATATTAATATATTAGAACTTATAATATATTAATATTAATCATAAACATACTATTCTCAAAAGATTATCCATATAAATTGTGTTGGTGAAGTGCAACCCAAATGGACCATGCCGGGTCGGGTCAAGTACATACCAAATATAGTTATGGACTTAGACATTAATCCAACAGTATCCGCATGCTAGAGTAGGCTAGGTGTTCCTTTAGGACTAGAGTGGCCTTATTTGTGATGCCTTAGCCTAGGAAGAGGTGAGCTGCTATGAGATGCTTGAGAGTGAGTAGGTAGCAGCGAGGGGCTTATGAGAGATCTATTAGATAGTGGTCTATGCATGATAGAGTACTTGGAATTTGGGATCCGAAGAGGAGGACTTGGGGTGTATTCTGATACGGTGCGGCAGTAGTATTGGGCCCGTACTACTGAAAGCACCGGAGCGGTGTACAGCCTAAGTAAGAATCTTTGGAATACCAAGGATGAAGGAGGAAGAGTTGACGAGTGTGAGTATGCTCGTATCGGTTCTAATTTATCGTATGTTGTATTTCAGAGGTAGATCATGGTGAGGACACGCTTGATGCCTGAGAGCAGTGGTACCAGTGATGAAGAGATCCGCTGGATCATCCATGAGGAGGTGGCTGCGGCTATCAGGGCAGAGATACCGGAGATGTTTGGGTCTATTAAGACCATGCTGATAGAGACTTTTGACGAGCGTTATACCGCTCTTTCTGAGGCTGCTGTTGCAGCGGCCACCGCAGCTATTGCTGCCGCGAGGCCGCAAGGTGGTGACGCGTTGCTGTTCCGGGAGTTCAGCAACACAAAACCACCAGAGTTTGATGGGACTCAGGATCCGGTGGCAGCTATGAGGTGGATATCTGATATAGAGGGGGTGTTTCTTTACTTGCTCATCTCCTGAGCATTTGAAGGTCCGGTTCGTGCTGAACTAGCTTCGCTTGGGAGCGAAGGACTGGTGGAAGTTTGTGACGGCGCATTTCACGCCTGCTGAGATTGCGGTAGTGACCTAGGAGAGGTTCACTACCATGTTCCGAAATGAGTACGTTCCCCAGGTGGAGAGGGAGCGTTTGGCCCAGGAGTTTCTGACCCTCAAGCAGGGTACTGAGTCGGTTACGGTGATTACCAGGATGTTCCACGAGAGGGCGATGTTCTGCCCTGAGCACATGTCTACGGAGCAGGCACGTATGAGCCGTTATCTGAGTATCTTGAGGCGGGACATTCGGGAGTTCGTGGCGAACTCCTCGTACCGGACATTTGCCGAGCTTCTGGAAAATGCTCGGAAGAGGGAGATTGAGCTTGAGACTCAGGCCAGAGAGGAGGCGGAGTCTCAGGGGAGGGATTGGCGACTGGCACAGTCTCAGCCGGCAGCCAAGCGGGCCAAGCCCACTGATCCCAAACCAGGGAGCCAGAAGGGTCGCACTTGCGGGAAGTGTAGCAAGGGTCATGATGGAGTCTGTCGAGCGAGATCTTGCTACAAATGTGGCAAGGAGGGGCATATGGCCAAGGACTGCCCCAAGGGGTTTGCAGTGTGTTTTTACTACAACCAGACCGGACACCGGAAGGCGGTGTGTCCGCAGTTGCGAGGAGCATCTCAGGGATCTGCTCCTGCCACCATCAGAGCTACATAGAGTCGGCCTATGAAGGCCGAGGCACCGAGAGCTCGAGGGAGAGCCTTTCAGGTGACCGCGGAGGAGGTCCGCGCTACGCCCGATGTTGTGGATGGTATGTTTTCTTTCGTGTATTTATTTTGATGTTGAGATATTATTCTTATATTATGTTATGTGTAGGTACTTTCCTTGTGAACTCTGTACCTGCTTTAGTGTTATTTGACTCGGGTGCGAGTCGGTCCTTTGTGTCTTCAGCTTTTAGTCAGCATATTAGTTCTGATTTGCAGGGACTAAGAAGAGATAGAGATGTGGAGCAAGGAAGAATAAATCTAATCATGGGAAACAGAAGATCGTCGCCTGTGACCAAGATTGGAGTGTATTCTTTAGTGCTTAGTAATGGATTAGGTTTAGATTTAAATAATTGTTGCTACTCACCAGATATGGCAAGAAACATCATTTCATTTCATGGTTTGTTTAGACAAGGATTTAGATATTCGTTTAATAATATGAATGGTCCTATTTATGCTTATCTAAATGGTGTTTTATACTTTGAAGCAATGCCTTGTAATGGAATTTATGAAACTGTTATGGTTTTAGATAACCTAGGAAATGATGTGTTGTGTATAGATTCTTCCAATAGTGTGGATAAAGCATCTTTGTGGCATTGTCGTCTTGGACATGTCAACAAGAAACGCATAGCCCAACTCCAAAAGGATGGAGTGTTGGAGTCATTCGACCTTAGGGAAGATGACACATACGAATCTTGTTTACTTGGAAAGATGACCAAGTCACCCTTCACTGGCACTTGTGAGAGGGGTGAGGGTTTATTAGATCTCATACATACCGATGTATGTGGTCCCTTTAGATCCACCACAAAGGATGGAAACCGCTTCTACGTGACTTTCACCAATGATTATAGTAGAAATGGGTATATTTACTTAATCAAGCACAAGTCTGAAGCGTTTGAAAAGTTCAAAGAGTTCAAGAATGAAGTGGAGAATCAATTGGGCAGGAAGATCAAGATGGTTCGATCCGATTGAGAAGGAGAGTACCTAAGTCTTGAATTCCATGACTATCTCAAGGAATGCAGAATAGTTTCGCAATTCACGCCACCTAGGACACCGCAGTTAAATGGTGTGGCAGAAAGGCGCAATCGAACCTTCTTTGACATGGTTCGTTACACGATGAGTCGTGCTTCACTACCTTTCTCATTTTAGGGGTATGCCTTAGATGTGGATAGGGAAAGCTCCCTCGTTGGCACATATCAAGGTTTGGGGTTGTGAAGTTTTCGTAAGACGAGAAACTCATGACAAGCTCGAACCTCATAGTGAGCAATGTATTCTCATCGGCTACCCGCATAAATCCTTTGGATATCTCTTCTATAGACCGAGTGACAATGTTGTCTTCATTGCGAGGAGAGGGGTTTTCCGAGAATGAGAACTCATAAACCAAGGAGACAGTGGGAGGCAGATCGATCTTGAAGAGATTCAAGAATCGAGTGATGAAGGAACCTCTACCGCTGGCACACAACCTGAGGAGGAAACTCCGGTTGAACCACTTGACGAGTCCTAAACTCTTAGACATTCCAAAAGATTTAGAGTTCAACCCCAGTTGTATGGTTTTTATATTACTACCGAAGGGGACACATATATTAGTGATAGTACACTAATAAATCTAGATGAACCTAATTGCTATAAGGAAGCCATGGCAGGCCCGGAGTCTGCAAAATAGAAAGAGGCGATCGACAGCGAGATTCAATCCATGTATGACAACCAATTTTGGAATTTGGTTGACAATGTGCCCGGACGTAAGACAGTTGGGTGCAAATGGATCTTCAAGAAGAAGACCGACATGGATGGGAATGTGCACACGTACAAGGCACGATTGGTGGCAAAGGGCTTTACTCAAACTCTCGGAGTTGACTATGATGAGACCTTCTCACATGTTGCGAAAATTAAGTCTATTAGGGTGATGATAGCCATTTCCGCATTTCATGATTATGAGATATGGCAAATGGATGTTAAGACCGCTTTCCTTAATGGGAAGTCAGCTGAGGATGTTTATATGGCTCAGCCAGAGGGTTTAGTCGATCCGAAGCATCCAAATAGAGTGTGCAAGCTTGAGAAGTCCATTTATGGACTTAAGCAAGCATCTCGCAGATGGAATCTTTGCTTTGATGAGAAAGTCAAAGAGTTTGGATTTGTACAAAGTGAAGATGAATCATGTGTATATGTCAAAGCCATTGGGAGCATAGATAGCTTTCTCGTTTTGTATGTCGATGACATACTGCTCATAGGAAACGACATCCTGACTCTACAAGAGGTAAAGTCCTAGCCTGGGAAGTGCTTCGCTATGAAGGACCTCGGAAGGCTTCCTATATTTTGGGAATAAGGATAGTGAGAGAAAGAAGTAAGGGACTAATAGGACTTAGTCAGAATACTTACTTAGATAAGGTACTAAAACGTTTTAGTATGGAGAACTCGAAGAAGGGAGAACTACCGATACAAAGTAATACAAAATTGAGTAAGACTCAAAGTCCGAGTACTGAAGCCGAGATAGTTGAGATGAGTCAAGTACCTTATGCTTCTGCAGTTGGCTCAATCATGTATGCTATGACTTGTACTCGTCGTGATGTGGCCTTTGCTTTGAGCATGGTTAGTAGATATCAAGGGAATCCTGGAGAGCGCATTGGATTGCTGTCAAGAACATCCTTAAGTACCTTCGGAGGACCAAGGAATGGTTTCTAGTCCTCGGAGGGAGTGACGACTTAAAGGTGCGAGGGTATAGTGACGCCAGTTTCCAGACTGATAGGGACAACTACCGTTCGCAGTCGGGATGGGTCTTTACTGTTAATGGAGGAGCGATAAAGGAGGCAATATGGTTGAAGAACTTCATTGGGGATCTTGGAGTTGTGCCTGCTATAAAGGTGCCTATGGAAATTTTCTGTGATAATGAAGGAGCGGTTGCCTTGACCAAGGAACCGAGGGATCATGGTAGATCTCGGCATATCGACAGAAAATATCACTTTATTAAACATCGAGTAGAAGAAGGACACCTCGTGGTTAAGAGGATATCATCAGAAGATAACCCAGCAGATCCGCTTACGAATGGACTGAGCAGGGTTAAGCACTTGCAGCATGCTAGGAGTATTGGGCTGAAGGATGATATTAGTTTAGATTAGATAGTTTTAGAAACATGTAATAGGTAAATGTAATTGACATTTGATGATTAAATAAAAGAGTATTGTTTATAAGTAAAGTTACTATCTTATGTTAATTGTTTAGCTATCCAGAATAATCGAGTTTATTAAGAATAATCGAATTATTCAAACTGTCCACAATCGTTCATATGTTGGAAGTAGGTATGAATGAAGATTGTTATGAATTGGTGTGTAGATTGTCTATATGGTATTAGACATAGCAAAGGTTTGCTGCAATGTTCATGAGTGCTTATGAACAAGTTTTGAGCATTGGAATAAACCCGCGCTTGCTGGAATCACTTTGGGGTGATCGCAAGACGATAATATCATATGGTCTTAAAACTTAGATATATGGTTTATTATTTACTAATTGGTTGTACATTGATATTGCGAAACCGCAACAGTAAATTGATGTCATAAAACACATTGTTGTGTATAGCTGATTAGTTGATAAGTAAATGCATATTAGTCGAAGTTTATCTATTACTTTTATCCTAAGAGGGTAAAAGAGATATCACGGCGATTTGACGTATGTGACGGGCCCGGTCAGGACTGAATTGATGTGTTCAGTTAAGTTGTATGTTAAATAAATCTGAGATCGAGAAAATAGTTGGCTGACAACAAGTATGACAATGTTTCATGAAATCGTCTGCACGATATCAAAACAGAGGACTGTACGATCCCTTATCGAAAGGACAGGTTACTGATAAGATTAGTGTTGACAGCGTCTTTGAGAGCTACGATTGCTGATCAGATTGTGTTTGAGTTTATAGTTACTAGACTTATCCAAGTGGGAGACTATTGGATTAGTGTCTAAGGCTGTTACTATATTTGGTAAGTACTTGACCCGATTGTGCATGGTCCTTTTGGGTTTCCTTCACCATAGCAACTTGACAGGGTGATTTATATAGAGATAAGAGATATTGTTATTAATGTATTATAAGAATAATATATTAAAGTAATAATAATATTATTTGATTAATGTAAGTCATAAATTAATTAGGAATTAATTTGGTGACTTAAAGAGATTAATTGAAGAAAGGGGTATAAACTGTCAAATGTGTGATAGTTATATTTTGAGCTAAGAATCCTTATTGATATGGGGTGGATGATTTTAGGGATGTGGATCACCTAGAAATCGTCCAAGGCCTTATCTAGAAGGGATATTGGATTGCTTTTAGGCTAAGTTATCCAATTAGGGTTTTAGGGTGAAACCCTAGGAGCTCACAGTATAAATAGACCCTTGGGGTTGTGGAAATCGGCACCCTTGTTATTGGAGTAACCCTAGAGCCGATTTCCCCCTTCCTTACCTCTCTCAAATCATCTTCTTGCTAGTTGGTGTTTGTAAGCCATTAGAGGAGTGACAATTGTGACTCTAAGCTCCAAGAAGAAGAAGGTTTCAAGCAAGTAACTCAAGGTATTATTCTAGAACTGTTTTCATATGTTTTGATTGTTAGTTTACATTAGATCAAGCCCTGAAAGTCTTGGATATATTGCATGTTCAATTAGAGAAACCTAGATCCAAGCTATAGGTTTGTATGTGCACATAGGAAAGATCTTATGTCCAACACCCATCACATACTATCTACCACATCTACCCATACTTCCCACACAGATCCTCTCAGATTTTCTAAGTGGCTGCTCAACCTTCTCGATCACCCTTCCCATTACACATGCTCGCTCTCAATCAAATACTCACATCTAAACAGTATACTCCTCGAACTAGAATTACACCCCATGTTCTCACACTTCTCTGTAATCAGCTGCTGAAGAACTCCTTGTGATGCCAGCCATCTACCTTTTGAATATCGTTATATTCACTTAGTAGTTGATGCCCATCATTCAAGAGTTCCACAAAGCACAAAACAAGCAACATTCGTGAAATGAAAAACCATCACATGAAACCACTCAAACATACCACTCCACTCGCTCTTTTCATTATTCAAAAGGAATCACCAAACTCAAACCGTCCTACCTCTCATGTATCTCTAACTACTCTCCCAGATTCCTCAAATGCTCGTCTAGGTATCTCTCCTAGATTACTCCTCGACTCAAGACTCTCTCTAAAAGATTCGTACCAGGCTTTTACTCCATACATACAGGCCAAATAGTAGATAATATCAATTAATAGCATCCCATAGGCTAAGGCATCATGAATCAGGCAACTCTAGCCCTAATTTCTGAAATACCTAGCCTATCATCTGGCATGCACCTCTAATATCTCATAAACATCTCATAATACAAACAAATAATGGTATTTTGGGAAATCACCGTTCGGGCTCTGGCTGATTGTACAGACTGCTCCATCATGTTTTCTCTTTAAAACTCTTACTCGTTTAAAAAAATAATTTTTTCTTAGAAAATTTTCTAAAATCCTCAGTTTGAGTTCAGAGATACCCGAGAGCACATCTGAATCCCTCAAACCAAGGCTTTGATACCAGCTTGTAACACCGTAAACTTTCATATAATATTTTTTTCATTTTTAAAATCACATAAATATCATCAAAACATCTCACAAAATCTCAATATATCAAATATCAAAAACACATGTTCATAATTATTTGAATAAAATCCAGGATCCTCGAACATAACTCCATCTCGTGTATACAATCAAGTCGACGCCTTCCCGTGATCCTGAGAAGTACCTGAAACACATAATACATAACACGGTAAGCACGAAGCTTAGTGAGTTCCCCAAAATACCACACACATCTCATAATCCTCTCATGGCTATACTCAAATAAGACCCTCTAGTCAATGTGTCTTAGTGGGACTGTTAGGTGCATTTTTTGCACCTTTTAGCACAACCTTTAGCCCTTTTTATGTATGTTTTAGCATAATTGTTCCTTGCTTTTATTTCATTTCATCATATTTAGGTTAATTTCTGGAACAATTTTATTTGCACACTTTTTTGTCTCTCTCGGGTAAACCAAAGTTTGGAGCGCGCTTTTGGAGGTGCCGGGGAGCATTGTTGAAGATTGCTGGATGATCGGGCATAGAAAGAAAAAGTTGGAAAATCAAGTTTGGATTCAGAGTCAGAGGGCTACACAGGGCGTGTTGGGTTGGCCTAGAAATCCAACACGGGGCGTGTTTGACCATTCCAGGCACTTTGACTTCACTGAACACGACCCGTGTTCATTTAGCCTATTTGGACACGGGGCGTGTTGGTCCAGATGAACACTCTTGAGCATCGTACTTTGGACCTGGAATCGATGATTGATGGCTATGTTTTCAGTCAACACGACCCGTGTTGATTTACTCTATTTTAAAATGGGCTATGTTCGACTTAACAACTGCCTTTTGGCAGTTTTTTCCATTTTTCATATGTCGGGAATTGGTTCATTTGAGAGGAGAGGAGAGCATAGCAGAGGACTTTTGGAGAGCAGAATTCGAAGATTTTAGCAAGGGTTTGTCCGTTAATCATTTGGAAACATTTTAAATTCTTCTTTTTAAGCACTTTAGCACTTAATTTCATCTTTTAAACTTGTTAATCTTGTTCTAGCCATGCGTGGCTAGAACCCTAACTTCTCCAATTTCATGTTTTGACTTTTTGGTTGTGAATCAAATCATATGACCTGATATTTGTGTTTAATTTCTATCTAATGAAACTGATTTTACTTTAATTGAATGTTTGATTCTATAATAATGATTCTTATTGGCCATTTGAATTAGGGTTAGGTCATTCAAGCTATTCATTTTGTAAAATCTATAATTGTTTTGTGAATTGAACTAATTAACAAACATTAAATTGATTTCTTATGAATGAATTTAGTTTAAATCTTTTCACACATTCTTACGCTCCCGAGCTTGTGAGGAGGATTGGGTGTTGTTGGGAACATTTACAATAAGCTTAATGCAATCTTTTAATCTAATTCTAAGAGCCTGTTTAGATTAGGTTAGTAAGGTTAGGATTAATCAAAGAGCTTGTTTTGATTGATTAATGTGGTGAATGGAGCGTGTTAGAGCTTGTTAACACTTTCAAGCACCAACTTAGATAGAATGAAACAAATGTCTTGTCATCTTTGATTCACATTGTTGGATTGTCATACATGATGTTGGAGTCCTTACAAAATCTAAACTTAATTCACTCCTTTAGTTGTTTACTCGTGTTTTAAATTTTTTTGCTACATTAGTACATTCAAACCTCCCCATTATTTAATATTCTGTGAACAAATACCTTACACAAAACAGGTATAGACTGATTGTCCCGTGTCTTTGTGGATCGACCCTACTTGCCTGGTACTACCTTTCCGGTGCAATAGTGTAGTGTATTTGGAGTCATTTGTACCCCTTTATTTGTTGGGCTTGACACCCCTAACAAATTGGCACTGTTTCCGGGGACACGGTGTTACTAATTGTTTATGCCTAGATCTTTTCGTAAAGGTACACCATTACCAATTGACCCAGAGATAGAAAGGACTGCAAAGAAGTTAAGGAAGCAAGCCAAGCTTCGTAAGAGGCAACCGGTTTCCGGTACTTCTTGATCATCTACTCCCCCAGTCATCAACATTTAGGAGGACATACCCCTCTCAAGTGTATCAGTCTTAGAAACAGAAATCCCATCACTCTCACTACAACTATCCTCACCCATAAATACCACTCCACTCTCTTGACAGGTTCATAATATCCTAAACACTTCACCTACAAAAACATCACCCACTTCTCAAGCCATGGCAGACAACCCTGGAGGGAATCAAGGTCCTCCAAACCCACCACCCGAACAAACTCTCCGTCAATGGTCAAGACAGAGGTTACTCAACAACCTCTTTGCATCACATACCCAGCCGCCACCAACTTGGAACTAAAATTCGGGTTCATTCACTTACTCCCAACATTTAGGGGCCTGGAAAATGAAGATCCTCACAAGTTTCTCACCGAGTTCAATGTAGTATCTGTAGGTATGAAACCACACAACATCGCGGAGGATCAGATCAAGCTTAGGGCATTGCCCTTCGCAGTGCAAGACTGGCTCTATGACCTCCCACCGGGGACGGTGACTACTTAGGTAGACCTTGCAAGGTTATTCTTGGAAAAGTACTTTCCCGAAATGAAAGCTTCAGCCCTACGGAGGGAAATTATCGGAATCAAGCAACACAAAAGAGAAGCTTTCCACACATATTGGGAAAGATTTAAGAAACTTTGTGCCCATTGTCCAAAGCACGGGATTACCGAGTATCAGCTCCTACAGTACTTCGTTGAAGGCATGACCCCAATGGAAAGAAGACTTCTCAATGCTTCTAGTGGCGGATCTTTACCCGATAAGACTCCAACCGAAATCCACAATCTAATCAAGAACATGGCTGAAGATTCCAAACATTCAAGCCATGATGAAGAATGGTACACGAATGCACCCCGAGGTATAAAGGAAGTTCAAAGTCCTTAGATTGAAGCTCAATTGTCAAAGCTCACAAAAGTAGTAATGATGTTGGCCAAAGACAAAGGTGTGCAGCCCACACCCCGCTCATGTAGTATTTGCACTTAAGTGGGGCATCCAACCGATATGTGCCCACAACTTCAAGAGGAAGATTATTAAGAAGCAAAAGTCATGGGAGGCTATTCCGGGTCAAATCAGAGAGGTTATGAGCAACCACGAGGTGATCAGAGATGGAACAATAATCAGGGTTGGGGAGGAAATCAACAAGGAAATTATCAGTCAAATCAATCACATCAATACCAACAAAGACCACTATTTGTTCAAAATCAACAAAGACCACCCTTCCAACCTCAAAATTACCAGCCAAGGCATCCACAACAACCACCTCAACAAGCAGGTTCTTCAAGCATGTCACTAGAAGATATTGTCAAAAGCCTTGCCACAAGCACTCAAAGCTTCCAAAAAGAAGCCAAGGAAAGCGTAAAAAGCTTGGAGCAACAAGTGTCACAACTTGCTCAACCCGTAAGTAAGATGGAATCACAAGGCAAGCTACCATCTCAAAAGGAGAAGAACCCGAAACACAATGCTTGTGCCATTACTTTATGAGGTGGGAAAAGCTATGAAGATCGAAGGATGTTGGATAAAGAAAAGGAAGAGAAACAGATAAAGGTGGAAGAAGCTATCAAAGAAGAGGAAAGGAAAAGTACTTCCAAGTCAAAGAAGCCCATAGAGACTGAAGTGAAAGTCAAACCAGCTCCATTTCCTTCAAGGTTGGCAAGCACCAAAAGAGAACGAGAAGATGATGAAGAAGAAACTTCAAGAGGAAGATTACGATGAAGCAAAAGTCATGGGAAGCTATTCCAGGTCAAATCAGAGAGGTTATAAGCAACCATGAGGTGATCAGAGATGGAACAATAATTAGGGTTGGGGAGGAAATCAACAAGGAAATTATCAGTCAAATCAATCACATCAATACCAAAAAAGACCACGATTTCCGCAAACTCAACAAAGACCACCATTCTAACCTCAAAATTACCAACCAAGGCATCCACAACAACCACCTCCACAAGCAGGTTCTTCAAGCATGTCACTAGAAGATATTGTCAAAAGCCTTGCCACAAGCACTCAAATCTTCCAAAAAGAAACCAAGGCAAGCATAAAAAGCTTGGAGCAACAAGTGTCAAAACTTGCTCAATTCGTAAGTAAGATGGAATCACAAGGCAAGCTACCATGTCAAATGAAGAAGAACCTGAAACACAATGCTTGTGCCATTACTTTATGAGGTGGGAAAAGCTATGAAGGTCCTAGGATGCCAGATAAAGAAGAGGAAGAGAAAGAGATAAAGGTGGAAGAAGCTATCAAAGAAGAGGAAAGGAAAAGTACTTCCAAGTCAAAGAAGCCCATAGAGGCTGAAGTGAAAGTCACACCAACTCCATTTCCTTCAAGGTTGGCAATCACCAAAAGAGAACAGGAAGATGATGAAATCATGGACATGTTTCGAAAGGTTGAAATCAATATCCCTCTTTTAGATGCTATTACACAGATTCCTAGATGTGCTAAGTTCCTCAAGGAACTTTTCACATCTAAGAAAAAACTTAAAGGAAATCAAATTGTGAAAGTTGGTGAAAATGTTTCAGCCGTTTTACAAAAATGGCTACCAAAAAAATGCAAGGACCCGGGTGTTTTCACGGTTCCTTGTAAAATGGGCAACGTTTTTGTACCACGTGCCATGCTTGATATTGGAGCAACAATTATTGTCTTACCCTATTCAAGTTAGAAGACAATGGGAAGTGGACCTTTATCAAAAACCGGAGTTATCATTCAACTTGCCGACCGGTCTTTGGTACACCCGAAAGGTGTATTGGAGGACGTGTTAGTGCAAGTTAATGAGCTTGTATTTCCCGCTGACTTTTATGTTTTGGATATGGGTAATGAAAACACCCCACAATTGAACTCCATCCTTTTGGGGAGACCTTTTATGAGTACCACAAAAACAAAAATAGATGTAGCCAATGGTACTTTGTCAATGGAGTTCGATGGTGAGGTGATTAACTTTAATATCTTCATTATCCTAGTGATATTCACTCTTTAAACTTCATAGATGTTATTGATACATGTACTAATGATTGCTTTGAGATGTCAAGCCAAGATGTGCTAACCACCATCTTGAGCAAACACTTTGATGAGACACGAATTAAGAATTTGGCTGGCAAGTACACATTGGAGGATGAATTGATTGAAGTAATCAATTCCTTGGAAAAATCACAACCCATGAGAGTTGAACCACCCCACATGAAGCTAAAAAGCTCCAATCCAAAACTTCTCCCATCCATAGTACAACCACCGACTCTTGAGTTGAAGACTCTTCCCGACCATCTCAAGTATGCCTATCTTGGAGTGGAAAAGACATTACCGGTGATAATTTCAAACAAGCTGTCTATTTCAGAAGAAGATGAGTTAGTGACCTTGTTGAAAAAGCATAAGAAAGCTATTGGGTGGACAATTGCTGATATAAAAGGGATGAGCCCTTCCTTGTGTATGCATAAGATTCTCATGGAGGAAGACTTCAAACCAACTCGAGAGACACAGAGAAGATTGAATCCACCCATGATGGAGGTGGTAAAGAAAGAAATCATGAAACTTTTGGATGCAGGTATGATCTACCCTATTTCAGACAGTAAATGGGTGAGCCCCATTCAGGTAGTCCCGAAAAAAGCCAGTGTCATAGTTGTCAAGAATTCAGAGGGAGATTTGGTGCCTACCCGTGTGCAAAATGGGTGGAGGGCTTGTATTGACTATAGAAAGTTGAATGCCTCAACGAGAAAATGTTGAAGCAAAAAAATAAGTGACCCTCTTGAACTTCAGCTACCGCAACCTCCAAGCCACCACAGTCAAGAAGTCTCTTCGTCAATCATCATCCAAAGTCTTCAAGCACCGCAATCACTATCTTTCCTTAGATTATTTTGTCTTTATTGTAACACACTCTATTCTCCAATATGCCTTGCATGGATAGTGTTAGAGGTGTAAATATGTTATCTTTTGAGTCTCTATAAATAGAGCTCATACTCATGTATTAGGTACACGGTGAAATACAGTGAACATCTTATACATTTCTAATATAGTTCTCCAAGTTCACTTTCTATCTTACTTATCAAATCCTCTTACTCACATAATCAATGATCATATCTCTTCAGAGAAAGTCTCTTGTGACTTAATCACTAAGTTTGATCTCACTTATTAACTTCGTTTGAATGCATTCCTCGTTATGAATCTGCTTATGTGTATACTTGATATAAAAATTGTTGTCACATACATTTATTTACTATTCTGCAACTAACTCTCTAACTTCTAACACTTAATAGTATTGTTGAGCTTTTGATCCTTCGAGATTAACTATTCTGCTATATACTTGTTCTAACGTTTGTTCAAGTGTGTCTCAAAGTTTTTGTGACCACCTCGCGTCTTAGAAGTTCCCGGCCAAACTACTTTGTTTGGGTCGAAAAATCATCCCAAAAATCAGTAAACTCATGCTTATCCATGAGTTTACTCCCTAAGTCTAGCCATTATGTGTTTACTCCCCAAATACCCAAAAGAGTAAACTCCAAAATATCCTTTCAAGTATCATCCTAGATTTGGTTCTAGATCTTCAAACTAGTAAGTGTTCTAACCATTTCAAGTTGGTTTAATACTTAATCTAGTGTTTGTGCATCTATTCATCCATTCATTTATGTATTTTGATTAGATTTACAAAAACACCAAGAACACACACTAAGTGTTCTTGGACTTTTAGCTAAATCCAAGCTTCCTTATAGTAAGTACTTACATCCTTGAGTCTTATTAAGCTTGTATTACATATTAACATCAAAGAAAAGTCCCAAGAACACCAAGATCAAGGTGTTCATGGTTTTGGGAGGCTCCCAAAACCGTAAACACCATTTATGGTGCAAAGTGGTGCCTTAAGGTGCCTAGATGCTTCACCATGCCTTAGGGACTTGTCTAGCTTCATCCTTGATGCGTTTATCACACAAAAAGCACCAAATACTTACATTTTTATGTTTTAACGGTTTGGGGATCTCCCAAAACTGTAAACACCCCAAAAAGTGCATAAAAGTACCATAAAAGTCCAATGGTTATTCCTTATGTCTAAATCTAACCTTGACTATTGCCATGATTGAGCTAAGGACTTGAAAACCCCCAAATACCAAACTTATGGATTTAAGGTAGTAAACTCATGAGTTTAAGGTAGTAAAATCATGAGTTTAAGGTAGTAAACCCAAAGAGAAATCACCATGAGGCCGTAAACTCCTCAAAGGAGTGTAATGATGCCCTAATCTCTTCCAAAGGCCAATACACCAAGTAGAAATGCTTCAAAGGACTTGCAAAACCTCAAAACAACTTATGGTCATAAAGAAAGGAGTTTACGACCGTAAACTCTTGAGTTTACGACCGTAAAATCATTAGGTCAAGGTCATGAAAACCGTAAACTCCACGGGAGCTTACCCTTGAACCCCAAACACAATAGCAAGGTCCTTTAGCACCTAGCTGCAATCCTTATGAATTGTAGCACTTATATAAGGTGTTTTACATGCCTTAGGATGTCTTAACTTTGTCAATTAGTGGTTTAAAGTCTAATTGGATACATGTATGTGTGATTATATGTTAACTAGGATCATTGAGTGTGACCAAGTCTTCACTTGTCACCTAGCTATCCTACATCATTCAGTTCATCCAGACCACCATCTGCAGGTGAGTTCATACCCCTTAATCATTGTTTTAAATGATTTTAAATGCTTTAAATGGGGGGTGGGGGGAATACAGGTAGAAAACAGCACGTTATCAAATCAATCATATGTATTTATAACTGTGTTTTCATTCAATAGATTTCACATACTACAAAATGTGATGCATGAAATGGTTTTATATCTTAAAAATAACTTGATAGCAAAAGTATTACATTTGAAATGTTTATTAAAATGACATCAAGTCATTGTTAATTATTGTTCAAAACTCTTAGATGTCTTACAAAACCATTTTTTACCTTCTTGAACAAAACTATATTTATACACTTATGTTCTTTTATATATATTGATGTTATAGTTTTCATCCTTCATTCAGTTTCCCACACTCTTGTGTAGCAAGGGTGTATAAACCAGTTTGGACAATCAATTACTTTCCAGTTAAGTATTATAGTGATAGTTAGGAGATACATAACATTATTCCTATTACAAGGAATTACATCAGAGTCAGTTCATTCACGAGTCTATACTATACATTACATGTTACATGAATACGCTTACATGAATACACTTACATAGATACGCTTACATGAATACGCTTACATAGATACGCTTACCTGAATACGCTTACATGAATACACTTACATGAATGCCATACATGAGTACCTTTACGTAGATACATTTTCCTATATACATTTACATGGATACTTGTACCTCGATTCACTAGGATGATTTATTAGTACCTTCTGTGTAAATTGTCCTGCCTATCCCAGTTCAACGAGATGTCTAGACAGGACTAACCATTCCGAAACCCAGCTGTTAGCACCAGTGGTTGATGAACATCTACGGATGCCTACGGTTATTTCTTATATTAGGAGTACTTTTATGGGACTAACCATTCCTTGGGCCTACTGTTCGCTACAGAGGTTAATGAACATCTACGGATGCCTACGGTTAATACTTATATTTGGAATACTTTTACGGGACTAACCCTTCCTCCCACCTGCTATAGCTACAGAGGACAATTGAACAATCTATGGATGTTTAAAGGTTATACATTTCGCGATGTCGTGTTAATCCTAATACAAAAGGATAACACTTATATGATTATATTTTTCCTATTACTTTATTTTTCGATACATTCACATAAACGATGAGTTAGACTAAGTACTGTTTGTAATAGTCAAAAGGAAGGAAAAACTATCATTATCATAGCAAAACATTCGGGTCTTGGTAGAAGACTATTATATTCTTTTCCTATTTACTTTATTTTGTGATACATTTACATAAACGATGAGTTAGACTAAGTACTGTTTGTAATAGTCTAAAAGAAGGAAAAACTATCATTGTCACAACAAAACATTCGGGTCTTGGTAGAAGACTACATTTCATACTAGTAGGAACCATGGGATTTTCTAGGGTTTTTCATACTTATATCAACTGTTTCATTTAAAGATTTACATGGCATTCATAACAACTTTCCAAAACAAGACAATGACACTTAAATACTTATGAATTCACCAGCTTTAGGCTGATACTTGCTTTCAAAATAACTTGTATTCTCAGGTCACCAGTTAGACAGGTACGATGGCCAGGCTTTGGGAAGACGGAGCACAGACAAGACTCATCTTATTTCGATTATTCATTTTACTGTTGTACATTATGAAAGAAGACACATGTATTAAAACTTTACTTTTAATGCAATGGATGATGTTGTTGCTTGTTTACTACTTCACACTGTTATGATACTTCACATGACGTCCTCCACCCTGGAACGTTTCCGCCGTTCTTGGTTTTGGGGTGTGACAGATTGGTATCAGAACATTGTTTATAGTGAATTAAGTATATCAACTCATAAAAGCTATACTAACTATAAATACATTGGGATTAAAACACTCTGTCTAAGAGTTTATACTTTTAAATAATAAAATATTTAACAAAGTATACGTGCCTGCATTCATACTAAAATCCATGTCACAACGACATGAACAAAAGTATTACGATTGTTGAATATCACAAGTAAGCCTGGGGATGTATGGTCAGTCTTTGGAGTAGCATAGCCTGATCAACTATGCTGGTCCGAGGAGTGATTAGCATATGCCCGAGAATGGTTGTGATATGGCAGCAAGTCTAAAAAATTACCAAAATTACCACAATAAGAACATTATAACAGAACCTAAGTCTAAATTACCATAGAGGTGTTTTGTGTTACCATAATTACTTACTTGAGAACTAAAAAGGATCTTCATTACTAAGTTGATAGTTTCTAAGTGGATACACTAAGGCTATATGTAACTAGGATATTATAGACTTAGAATCGGTGAAATTTTGCTTTACCCCTATTCCTTGTGAATTTGGAGTTAAGGTCACTTATTCGAAGGCCTATCATGTGTTGATTACATATAACTGGTATGCACTTTACAAATAGCGATATAATTAATGAAGATTTTTCTAATAATTATCTAGATAGTTCGTCTAATAATTATTTCCTTACCCAAATTCTCTTGTAGATAACATGGCCGGACTCCATTCCCACGGCAACCCGTACCTTCCGAACGAGGTCATTGCTGGATGGTTTGAAGAAGAGCCAGAGAATGATCATCCTATCCCGGTGAATGATCACCATGATGAAGACCTTTCGGACGGTGCTAACTCTGAACCCGAGGTTGAGAACCTACCCCAGGCAGCTCCCTTTCCAATTCCTAACCCTCGTCTGGCTTTTCATGGCCAGACGCCTGAGTGGGTGGAATGTTTGGAAACATGGAGCCAAGGACAAGATCAGCCCATACCATTCAATGGTGACCGAAGCTTCTATGACCTGAGCAATGGGGGCTCAGCAGACTGAATCTTGCCAATCTTGGTCCGCAGAGTGGCCCGAAATGAGATTCAAGGTAGGACAGCCCTACATCAGATCACTGAAGTAGTCGCCGATGCGAGAATGCATACCCTCCGTAGCATTCGTCTAGAAGATGCTCATGAGAGATCTAAGAGAAACCATCAAACCCTGCTGCAAGCACTGGCTGAATCACAAGCCGAAGTCATAGAACTTCGAGTACGCTAGAAGGTGTATGAAAGACACCTACTTGATGTTGAACGTCAACTGGCTGAACTGAGAGTTCACCATAGGGATGACCGTCGCCAGTAGTAGATGCGTTACTTTATTTTTCCTTGTTAAAAAGGAAATTGTTTTTTGTCTATGCCCGATGTGGCATTATCTATGAAACTATCTTGT
Source organism: Lactuca sativa (assembly GCF_002870075.4). Taxonomy (NCBI): domain Eukaryota; kingdom Viridiplantae; phylum Streptophyta; class Magnoliopsida; order Asterales; family Asteraceae; genus Lactuca; species Lactuca sativa. The sequence goes on from NC_056623.2 coordinate 61,338,762, forward strand.
ACTATAAGTAACATAGTTAGGTCTTTAAGCTGTCAAGAACTATCTTCGTTGGATATGATGTAAGACCTTTTACAAGGTCATTTTCCGAACTTGTACGTCATGAATATCGAAGATATTGACAGTCGGCTAACTTCTGTGTCATTCTTTATTCAAATACTCTTATCATACTTTCATTAGAGTCTATCTGAAACATGCTTTAGTCAAGTCACTGGACTATAGCAATTTAACTCCGGAGACATCTCCAAGTCTCTTTTAATGGTTGGATCATGTTATTCACCAACCAACGATACCTCGGCTAGAACGACAAACATCTTGAGACCATTATATGAACTTACTTCCGATCTTTGCTAGGACTGCATCATAGGGATGTAGGTCAAACCTTCGTGAACATACTTCCATTCCGTACTAGGACAACATCATAGGGATGTAGGTCAAACCTTAGAGAACATACTTCTATACTTTACATGAGTGATCGAACTACATCTAGGTTCAACCATTCTCGCTCACAAATTCAGTTTTCTTTCCGTGTAACAGAATCATGTCGCCAAAGAAAAACAATCAACCCCTCAACCAAACACCAACTCTTCAGATTGATGCAACTACCTTTCAAGCTACAGTCTCGGCTGCCGTGTCAGCTATTCTGACCCACCTTAACGCTAACAACGCAAATGTTAGCGGGATTGTTAACAACGATTCCAATCTGAGTAACAATCAAGCACTTCAACGAACAGCAAACTATCACGACACCCCGAGTCCCAAGGCCAAGTGTAACAAACAGAAGACTTGGGCTAAATCTAAGGACAAATCGCTTCGAAGGGCGAACAGGAAACAAACACCAGTAACAACCTTCATAGCCATGACATCAGTACCTCTTACTACCATCCCTTTGGGTATCCCGATTGTCCCTAACCCAGCCAGACAATATGCCAGAAATCTCCCATAATGCATCCAATGCAGTTATCACCACCATGGACCTTATGGGGAGATGCAGTGCTCAAACTGCAACAGAAAGGGGCACACCATGCGTTACTGCAAAAGCCTAACAAGGCCGAACAACCAAGTGCCCAGCACCAGTGTAAACCAAGCTTGCTACGGTTGTGGCAAGGTAGGTCACTACAGAAGGAACTGCCTAGAGGCAGCAAATGCTGGCACAGACGGAAGTCTACTACCGACCACCGCCGCAGGAGAGACTACTCCGGACCCACGTTAATGTAATTTAGGCATTTCGTTGTAACAGACTTATGAACCATCCAAAACTAGTACAACCAGAGTCTTATCTTTCGCAAGATCCCATCCGTTTAGGGATGCTCGTGCTGCGTACACTTGTCTTTTGTAGTATACCTTGTTCGCAACAATAGTCTTGTAGTAAATCTAAAAGTACAGTAACTATGTTAGAGATTGCACTGTTGTGTTTTTCCTGTAACACCTTATGTTGAAATCTAATGTCTTTAGTTTCCATATGATTCCGACTTTATCATACGACTCCAGTAAATTTGATCCTCACAATACCAACTTCATACGTACATCTCTTTCTCAGTAAATATCTTTCCCAGCGAAACCGTCATATCAGCACACCGAAGTACTCATGCATGGAGTACCTTATAGTTCTTTTCCTTTCCGAAGGAATCCCCGCAGTATCACTCGTGCAGTACATCAAGTTCAATCCAAAGATTCATACAGTTGATCTATCACTGAAGAATGTGTACATGAGAGTGATATATAATCAAAGTTCTACAGGTTTAGAATTGATGATTCCAATTTAACTTCTTTTCCCTCGATGGGATGTGAGCTTAAAGAAGAATCAGTTATTCGACTACCTTTTCAATCTTAATAATTATATACGACTCGTATACACGAGTTTGCGATCGTTGAACCATGTATGAATTCTAATATGAACTTCAGGATAGAGACTGTGCAAGACTACGAGTAATTGCATTGGCATGTGAACAAACTTAGAACCCAATATGACTCTTATAACCAGATTGCCTCACAGTCTAAACACCTACGGAGATACAAGAACAGCCCGAACCACTCGGCGAACTACTCAACAATAGAATTAGAAGACCAGGTTTCTCACCCTTGAGAGCTCCGGTCTTATTCTTCTAGAAGTCGACGGATTGCATCATACGTACCTCGACGATCGGGGACTCCATTTAGATGTCCTTTAGAAATCGTTATCTTTGCCTCACATACATGAGTTGATTGAGCAAACACAGGGAAAGAATTACTTTCAGAAATGGACCTGAGATCCGAATATCACCAGTTCGAGTGTTAGGGAAGCATGTCCTGAAGACTACCCTCCGAACTCGATGCGGACACTTCGAGTCCGTAGTGATACCCCGCAGATAGGACCAAATACGCCCATAGTATTCATGAGCTAAATGAGTAGAGTACGTCTTTCTTACTAGGATCAGTTCGTCATTCTCCTTGTAATGACTTACTTATCTACCCTCGTAGTAAGGAAGAACCGATAGAAACATTTCCTTCAGAGGAACTTTCGCGAAGTTCTCTAAACACGAGTTTTGAAATTGAAGGGTCAAATTCCTAAGACACACTGTTAGTGATGTTGGAAATTTTGAGTACTCTTTCAATTTGTCAAACCAGTTGAGAATTTGTCAACACACGAGACGCCAACAGAAATTCGCCAAATTCTAGGTCGTGCAGACCTACTATCGTAGTCCATTCAGAACTCCTCGCAAATCACAGAAACCCTTTCGACTTTGACCCGGCAAGGGGTGGCCCTTGACTGGGAAGTTAAGCAAGAGAAAGGAACCATTGGAATTCCAAGCGAGAGAACAAATTCTTTAGGAAGTCTCACTCTGGGAATGGCTTAATACGCTTCGTAAAGCGTGGAAAGCTAAATCCAATATAGTTAGGACCTCCGAGATTCTTACCATAATCGATCCTGTACATCACAAACTAGACCTACTCCGCGAACTCAGTAACGCACATTTTTACTCTTCGCGTCTCGATCTTGAAAACGTACCTTTTTGTTAGGACTCTCGTAAGCCCACTCGACGAGATCGAGATTAATGAGATCCTCGCCTTCGTATTAAAACCGTAGTGACCCTCGACCGAGTGGTCGAGCGGACGAAGCAGCGTCGCCTCCCTATAGTGAAGGTTCGTTGGGATACAAACCGAGGACCCGATTTCACTTAGGAGCGCGAGAACCAATCGATTAGGAAGTTTCCTACCTCTCAACTCGATCATTCATATCTACTTCCTTACCTAAATTCTAATTTTGGGATGAAATTCCCTTTAACAGGGGGATGATGTGACAACTCGAAATTTTCATTCGGTCAAACCCTAGCAGCCGATCACTTCATATTATAAGTCAAGTTCACTTTTACTTGTTTTTGGGAAAAATAAGTTCGTTTATTATTTTATTATTATTTTTAAACGAACGGGTGAAAGAAAGAGTCGTCTCGGGTTTTGATTTTTAAAAACCGCAAACACGTCGCGTCTTAGAAGTTCCTAGCCAAACTATTTTGTTTGGGTCGAAAAATCATCCCAAAAATCCGTAAACTCATGCTTATCCATGAGTTTACTCCCCAAGTCTAGCCATTTTGTGTTTACTCCCCAAATACCCAAAAGAGTAAACTCCAAAATATCCTTTCAAGTATCATCCTAGATTTGGTTCTTGATCTTCAAACTAGTAAGTGTTCTACCCATTTCAAGTTGGTTTAATACTTAATCTAGTGTTTGTGCATCTATTTATCCATTAATTTATGTATTTTGATTAGATTTACAAAAACACCAAGAACACACACTAAGTGTTCTTGGACTTTTAGCTAAATCCAAACTTCCTTATAGTAAGTACTTCCATCCTTGAGTCTTATTAATCTTGTATTACATATTAACATCAAAGAAAAGTCCCAAGAACACCAAGATCAAGGTGTTCACGGTTTTGGGAGGCTCCCAAAACCGTAAACACCATTTATGGTGCAAAGTGGTGCCTTAAGGTGCCTAGATGCTTCACCATGCCTTAGGGACTTGTCTAGATTCATCCTTGATGAGTTTATCACACAAAAAGCACCAAATACTTACATTTTTATGTGTTTACGGTTTGGGGATCTCCCAAAACCGTAAACACCCCAAAAAGTGCATAAAAGTCCCATAAAAGTCCAATGGTTATTCCATATGTCTAAATCTAACCTAGACTATTGCCATGATTGAGCTAAGGACTTGAAAACCCCCAAATACCAAACTTATGGGTTTAAGGTAGTAAACTCATGAGTTTAAGGTAGTAAACCCAAAGATAAATAACCATGAAGCCGTAAACTCCTCAAAGGAGTGTAATGATGCCCTAATCTCTTCCAAAGGCTAAACCACCAAGTATAAATGCTTCAAAGGACTTGCAAAACCGCAAAACAAATTATGGTAAAAAAGAGAGGAGTTTACGACCATAAACTCTTGAGTTTACGACTGTAAACTCATTAGGTCAAGGTCATGAAAACCGTAAACTCCAAGGAAGCTTACCCTTGAACCCCAAACATAATAGCAAGGTCCTTTAGCACCTAGGTGCAATCGTTATGACTTGTAGCACTTATATAAGGTGCTTTACATGCCTTAGGATGTCTTAACTTTGTCAATTAGTGTTTTAAAGTCTAATTGGATACATGTATGTGTGATTATATGTTAACTAGGATCATTGAGTATGAACAAGTCTTCACTTGTCACCTAGCTATCCTACATCATTCAGTTCATCCAAACCACCATCTACAGGTGAGTTCATACCCCTTAATCAATGTTTTAAATGATTTTAAATGCATTAAATAGGGGGGGGGGGGAATACAGGTAGAAAACAGCACGTTATTAAATCAATCATATGTATTTATAACTGTGTTTTCATTCAACAGATTTCACATACTACAAAATGTGATGCATGAAATTGTTTTATATCTTAAAAATACCTTGATACAAAAGTATTACGTTTGAGATGTTTATTAAAATGACATCAAGTCATTGTTAATTATTATTCAAAACTCTTAGATGTCTTACAAAACCATTTTTTACCTTCTTGAACAAAACTATATCTATACACTTATGTTCTTTTATATGTATTGATGTTATAGTTTTCATCCTTCATTCAGTTTCCCACACTCTTGTGTAGCAAGGGTGTATAAACCTGTTTGGACAATCAATTACTTTCCAGTTAACTATTATAGGGATAGTTAGGAGATACATAACATTATTCCTATTACAAGGAATTACATCAGAGTCAGTTCATTCATGAGTCTATACTATACATTACATGTTACATGAATACGCTTACATGAATACGCTTACATAGATACGCTTACATGAATACGCTTACATAGATACGCTTACATGAATACACTTACATAGATACGCTTACATGAATACGCTTACATAGATACGCTTACATGAATACGCTTACATGAATACGCTTACATAGATATGCTTACCTGAATACGCTTACATAGATACGCTTACATGAATACGCTTACATGAATGCCATACATGAGTACCTTTACGTATATACATTTTTCTGTATACATTTACATGGATACTTGTACCTCGATTCTCTAGGATGATTTATTAGTAGCTTATGTGTAAATTGTCCTGCCTAGCCCAGTTCAACGGGATGTCTAGACAGGACTAACCATTCCGAAACCCAGCTGTTAGCACCAGTGGTAGATGAACATCTACGGATGCCTACGGTTATTTCTTATAGTAGGAGTACTTTTACGGGATTAACCATTCCTTGGGCCTACTGTTCGCTATAGAGGTTGATGAACATCTACGGATGCCTATGGTTAATACTTATATTAGGAATACTTTTACGGGACTAACCCTTCCTCCTACCTGCTATAGCTACTGAGGACAATTGAACAATCTACAGATGTTCAAAGGTTATACATTTAGCAAATCGCGATGTCGTGTTAATCCTAATACAAAAGGATAACACTTACATGATTATATTTTTTCTATTACTTTATTTTGTGATGCATTCACATAAACGATGAGTTAGACTAAGTACTGTTTGTAATAGTCAAAAGGAAGGAAAAGCTATCATTATCATAGCAAAACGTTCGGGTCTTGGTAGAAGACTATTATATTCTTTTCCTATTTACTTTATTTTGTGATACATTCACATAAACGATGAGTTAGACTAAGTACTATTTGTAATAGTCAAAAAGAAGGAAAACTATTATTGTCACAACAAAACATTCGGGTCTTGGTAGAAGACTACATTTCATACTAGTAGGAACCATGGGATTTTCTAGGGTTTTTCATACTTATAACAACTGTTTCATTTAAAGATTTAGATGGCATTCATAACAGCTTTCCAAAACAAGACAATGACACTTAAATACTTATGAATTCACCAACTTTAGGCCGATACTCGCTTTTAAAATAACTTGTATTCTCAGGTCACCAGTTAGACAGGTACGATGGCCAGGCTTTGAGAAGACGAAGCACAGACAAGACTCGTCTTATTTTGATTATTCATTTTATTGTTGTACATTATGAAAGAACACACATGTATTAAAACTTTACTTTTAATGCAATGGATGTTGTTGTTGCTTGTTTACTACTTCACACTGTTATGATACTTCACATTACGTCCTCCACCCCGGAACGTTTCCGCCGTTCTTGGTTTTGGGGTGTGACAGTTTTTCTCTCAACAATTGCTATTAGAGCCATAGTGGTTGCTTGTTGAAAATCAGAACTCTGATTTTTTTTTCTAAAAGCCTTCTATACCACTAAAGCTCATTTCTAAAAAACAAAAAAAAACTTCAAAACATGGCACAATCGTTATCACTGAATGTTTCCAACAGTGTTGGTGGTTCAAATCAAGCCCTAATACTGGTTGCAAATGAATATCATCACTGGTCACAAAGGATGGAAAGATATCTCAGAAGACTTGGTAGAGATGTAAGGCGATCTATAGAAGAAGGACCACATGTCCTACTCCTTACACCAGTCCAAACTGACGGAGCGACTACAAGGCTAAAAGGAGGTCAACCAGCCTTCAACCGTCCCACCAAGGATGATCTCGACAAGATGGAAAATGATGCTATTGCCTTTTATGAAATTTCATGTGGAATTGCTCCTGACAACTTCGACATTATCATAAATTGCAAATAAGCAAAAGAGATATGGGATGTTCTCAAAAATCTGTATGAAGGCTCAGAGCAAGCTCAAGACAAAAAACTTATAACTGTACTCAATGAGTTCAACAACTTCAAGGCTCACACCGGCGAAAGTTTGGAAGACTCCTTTAAAAGATTCAACTTAATTGTCACAAAATTGTCCAATGCGGGCACTGTCCACAGCAATCATGAAACAAATCTACAGTTCCTTAATGGATTTTGAAGACATTGGACAACAGCCAAAATGATTGTTCAAGGAGATAGGAAGATACACTCGTTGTCTCTCTATAAGCTTTATGGAGAATTACAAGCTTAAGAGTCCACGATACTCAAGGACTGTTCAGACTTCGGAGGTCCACTTGCTCTTGTAGCACAATCACCCCACACTCAAACATATCCCACCTCGTATGAATCATCACCGTAGTCATATGAAGCAGACTCAGAATATGACGATGAAGAAGAGTTTCAAAATGCCATTGCCCTTTCCAGTCAAAAATTGAATCGCTTACCACCTTCATTTCGTAAAAATCACAGTAAAACCGACCACCTTTCAACCGCAAATTTCAAACAATCACTTTCGTTCCATCAAAAATCCATTCCTTCCTCCACAGCCTCAGCAAACACAATCTAAAGACGTACCACCGCAGTCTCAATCAACTGACTCCGGTACTTCTTTAGAAGACAAAAGTGATATTGTCATATGTCACAAGTAGAATAAAGAAAACCATTTTGCCAAGGACTGCAAGGAAAACGTAGTAAAAGACAGAGCCTTTTATCTCAGAATGGCTCAAGAACTGGAAGACAAAGAAAAGGGAAATGCTTATGTTGCTCAAGTGAAAAGGAATCATCAAGTGTGGTCATCCGGAGATGAAGATGAAGATGACCACAATAAAGGAAAAGGCAAGATCTGTATGGTAGCAACTACTGATGAAGATGGTTCAACCAAGCTAAAGAAGAACCATTGCTATATGGCGAAATATGGAACTCTTGGCATTGTGGAACAGGTAAAACTTATGATTCAAACTTTAAATTATAGCATGCATGACTGTCAACCTTTCTTGAACACACCCAATGACACATGTGCTTCCATCCTTTCAGACTACAATAAAGCCTTAGATGAGAAGAACATTGCTTCACAGGAGATGTTCCATGTTAAAGGACGTTTGGACAATAGGTGACTCAAAATGGCAATGATCGAGAAAGACTTGATGCTAGAAAAAGATGCTAGAATGTTAAGTGAAACACAACTAGAGATAGCCTTGAATCAGAGAGATTTAGCACAAAGTGAAATTATACGATTAAATCTTTTAATTGAAAAGATTTTTAATGAAACTGAGGCCATTGAGAATCTAGTTAATAATGGGAATGTTGATAACACTTTCAATTGGGGTTGGCCAATAGGTACCCAACCGTAACGGACTCTTCACCCCGGTTCACCCCGGAACGTCCCTACGTCCCTCTAGACCACAACTTTTTGTTTCCGGTCAATGAAAAAACATTTCCTGAAGATATCCAAGCTCATTTTGGTAAACTTCATGATCTGAGTAATAACTGTGTTATCGAGGAAATTCTCCCTGAATTTTCTAATCATGATGATAACATAATTCACTCAAATTCTCAGACATCATCCGTAGTTGATGAGGAAATTGTTGTAGAAAGTCCTGAAGTCACATTGGACTTTCCATCCCTCCAATCTGACCGTAGTACTCCTAACCGCAGTCATGAACCTCAATTTGTCCCACTATCTAGTATCAAATGTCCCACAAACGTGTCCACCAAGACTTACTCAGCGGTTGTTCAAAGCAATACACCGCAGAGCAAAGTCAAAAGTTCTGTGACTATTGAACCAATTGATCATGAATTATCAATCGAAAATTTTGAAGTTGGTCAATGTTCTTAAAGCCCTGATTTCTCTAGTTCGGATGAATCTAGTCCCTGTTTTTCGAAATTTCCAAAGGATTTAAGGAAACCGCAACTGAATGTCACTGACTGCGGTTCTCCTAATGTCACACCCCCAAACCTGAACGGCGGAAATGTTCGGGGGCGGATGACTTCATGTGGTAACGTAACAAATGAATACATAGTAAAGAAAGCAATACAACCATCATATATATAATTGAAAGTTTACATTTGTCAAAAGTTACATGTTCAAAACCAATTACAATATGATGTCAAAATACGAGATTAAACTGGCGCCGCAGCATCCCTTCATCAAAAGCAAAATGAATACCTGAAATTTACTGATTTCCTGGGACATACAAGTAATTTTGAAAGAGTAGATCAACATTTAAGCTGGTGAGTTTCATAAGTATTTAAATGACAATGTTTGAATGAAATGAAATGTTTTGTCCTTGTTTGTTTGTGTTTAGAAAATCCTATATTTTCTACTAGTATAATAGTAGCCTTCACTCAAGACCAATGTTTGTTTCTAAAATGAATGTAAGTGTAAAATAACCAATGAGTTTGAAAACCTTGTAAATCAATGCATTTTTAATACACCTTGTGAGTTTTATAACCATACTATCGACTCGGAATGCCTATACACAACGTTCTTCAGGCGTTGGAATGTTATGACGTTTGTCACCCCAAACGGTGGACTGCAGCTAACAGTCAGGGCGCGGGTTGTCAAGCCCATATAGATCTATACACAAACACCACGCTCCCCCTCCAAGGGATTCTGGTATATCATACAGGACTTGAAATGTGTACTCGAACGTACATGAAGTTAGTGTCTCACAAAACCGTGGTATAAAAATAGATATACTTGTTAAAATGTTACGTTTGTTCTTGTATACGAAAGTAAACTTCTTGAAATTCATGTTTCTAGTACATAAGAGTTAGAAATTTGTTCGTAAAACCATACCTATTATAGTTTTCTAAAAGTGTGTCTTGTTTTTTTAGAAATACCTAGAAAAGGAATCACTTGTTTATGAAAGCATAGATTTTTGGTGTAGAGTCCAAGATAGACAAGAATAATCTAAGAAAAGTTTAGTTTACACATGCATTACAGCAAATTTATATTTTAAAAGATAGAATGCCATTTTAACATATGTTATATATATGAAAGTTCCTTAAAGGTTTATAAATCGCATGTGATTTGGATATATAACAGCATATAAAAGAGTTTCTTTATGTAACACACGATAATACTCGTGTGTTTTACTTGTAATCCCCCCCCCCCCTTGAAAGCATATAAAAGAATTTATAAAATATTTAAAAGGTAAATTAAGGGGTATGAACTCACTTGAAAGTTTGAAGATAGCGAGATGGAAAACCGGGCAGAGTTTCGTCTCGGGAAACGGATTTTCCTCGGGATTCTCGGGAATCTCGGGAGTAAAATCGACCCTCGGGACTTGAGCAAAAAGACCAGAGCTTCGGGTTTGAACGGGCAAGGAAAACGAGGCAAGATTGTGAGAGAGAGGAGAGAAATGAGCCCTTTTCTCGGAAGCCCTCGCATCCTATTTATAGGAAGGCTGAACTGCCTCGGTACGCGGGGCGTACGCTCGTACGCAGCGCGTACGCGTACGTCATGCATGACCGAAGCCTCGACTGCCTCGGCTTCGGATGGGACGGGTTGCTGGGGAGGCGGGTCGGATGGGACGGCGGGTCGGATGGGACAGCGGGTCGGACGGGACAGCGGGTCGGACGGGTCGGACGCTTCGGACGGGTCGGACGGGTCAGACGCCTCGGATAGGGCGACGTGGACGATCAGAGGCCAAGTCTCTCAGGTACGTAGGGCGTACAGGGGTACGCAGCGCGTACCTCGGATGAGGACGCTGACACCTCTTCGGATAAGGTCCGATTTTTGAATTAAATAAATATATAATTTATTTAATAAACTTCAAAAATCCATATCTTCTTCATACGAACTCCGTTTTCGATGGTCTTTATATCCACGCGTAGGTGAGACTACGCTGTACAACTTTCGTTTAGACTCCGTCGGCAAATTCCGAAAATTTTTTTTTATTATTTATTTTAAACTCATCGTGTTTAAGGAATTTCTTTGAAAATTCATAACTTCTTTATCTGATGTCGGTTTTTGCCAGACTTTTTACCGCTGGAATACCATTGTCGAGACCTTCGATTCTCGTTTAGGTCATTCCGGCCAAAAGTTGCTCGATCTCCGATTCGAGTTTTTAGATGTCTGTTGCTAAGCCGAACTTGGAAAAATCATAACTTCGCTATATGAAGTCGGATTTGGGCGTTCTTTTCACGTACGATCATGGTTCAAAGACATTTAAACATAGAAGGAAATTAAATAGAACTATTTGTACATTTTATTATGAAAGTAAATTTTATTACTCAAAAGTGGTTACAATACTTGACCCTTTTTGGTCATTACAAAGTGTTGAAATATCGGGTTGTCACATCATCCCCCCGTTAGAGAGAATTTCGTCCCAAAATTTAAAGTAGTAAAGATACTAGTGAACATGAAAGAGATGAGGGTACTTTTGTTTCATCTGATCTTCGCGTTCCCATGTGAATTCAGGTCCCCGCTTGGCGTTCCAGCGAACCTTCACGATGGGTATGCGACTTTGGTTTGTTTGTTTGACCTCTCGGTCCATGATTTCTGCTGGTTCTTCCATAAAGTTGAGGCTCTCGTTGATCTCGATCTCGTCGAGTGGAATAACAAGAGTCTCGTCGGAGAGACACTTTTTCAAGTTTGACACGTGGAAGGTTGGATGGATGTTACTAAGTTCGCGCGGTAGGTTAAGTTTGTAAGCCACAGGGCCGATTCTGGCAAGGATCTCGAAAGGCCCTATGTATCTTGGATTTAGTTTCCCACGCTTTCCAAATCGTATTAAACCCTTCCACGGTGAAACCTTTAATAAGACGTGGTCTCCTACCTGGAATTCCAAAGGTTTCCTCCTTTGGTCAGCGTAGCTTTTCTGTCGGTCTCTAGAGGCTTTCAATCGTTCACGAATCTGAACGATCTTCTCTGTCGTTTCTCATATGATTTCCGGACCGGTGAGAGTGCTTTCAGGAACTCTTCCTCTAGCTAACTGGGTATCGCCAACTTCAGTCCAGCACAAAGGGGATCTGCACTTTCGACCATAGAGGGCTTCAAACGGAGCAGCCTTTATGCTTGTATGATAACTATTGTTGTATGAAAATTCGACAAGGGGTAAATGAATATCCCATGCCTTTCCAAAGTCAATCACACAGGCTCTCAGCATATCTTCTAAAGTTTGTATTGTTCTCTCACTTTGTCCGTCTGTTTGTGGGTGGTAGGTTGTACTCATGTCTAGCCTAGTTCCCAGGGAACTTTGTAGTGACTGCCAGAATCTTGAAGTGAATCTACTATCTCGATCGGAGATAATGGATATTGGAACACCATGCAGTCGCACTACTTCCCTTAAGTAAGTTCTTGTAAGCTTCTCCATTTTGTCAGTCTCCTTGATGGGTAGGAAATGTGCGGATTTGGTCAATCTGTCGACAATGACCCATATGGTATCGAGTCCACTTGTCGTCTTGGGTAACTTGGTTATGAAGTCCATAGTAATCCGCTCCCATTTCCATGCTGGTATCTCTGGTTGTTGTAGTAATCCTGACGGTTTCTGATACTCGACCTTAACCTTAGCGCAAGTAAGACATTTACTCACGAAGGTAGCAATTTCTGCTTTCATGTTAGGCCACCAGTACAGCTTCTTAAGATCCAGATACATTTTATCTGAACCCGGGTGAACGAAATATCTTGATTTGTGAGCCTCGGTCATGACTACGTTTCTGAAACCACCATGTTTCGGGGTCCAGATTCGGTCCATGAGATAGTAGGCTCCGCCACCCTTGACTTCTAGATTCTTCTCCATTCCTCGCAGGGATTCACCTGCCACATTTTCAGGTTGCAAAGCTTCCATTTGTGCCTCCTTAATTTGTGTGGATAAGTGGGAATGGATAGTCATGGTTAGAGATTTGACCCTCCGACCAGTGTATTCCTTTCGACTGAGGGCATCAGCTACTACGTTGGCCTTGCCAGGATGATAACGAATTTCGCATTCGTAGTCATTCAGTAACTCAACCCATCGTCGTTGTCGCATGTTGAGTTCCTTTTGATCGAAAATGTGTTGAAGGCTCTTGTGATCGGTGAAAATAGTACTCTTTGTCCCGTATAAGTAGTGCCTCCAGATCTTCAGAGCAAATACCACTGCTCCTAACTCGAGATCGTGTGTCGTATAGTTCACTTCGTGTGTCTTAAGCTGTCGGGAGGCATAAGCGATAACCTTCCCTCTCTGCATAAGAACGCAACCAAGTCCTTGATTTGACGCATCGCAATACACTACGAAGTCTTCTATCCCTTCGGGGAGGGATAGTATCGGTGCGGTGCACAAGGCCTGCTTTAGTGTCTGGAATGCCTTCTCTTGTTTCGCTTCCCAGTCAAAGGCCACACCTTTCTGGGTTAATGTAGTAAGAGGTTTCGCAATGCTCGAAAAGTTCTTTATGAATCTGCGATAGTAGCCAGCTAGACCTAGAAATTGACGAATTTCTGTAGGTGTCTTTGGTGCCGACCAGTTCTCAATAGCCTTAATTTTGGAGGGGTCCACGTGTATACCTTTCTCGCTAACAACGTGGCCTAAAAATTCGACTCTTTGAATCCAAAATTCGCATTTAGAGAACTTCGCATAGAGTTTCTCCATTCGCAGTGTTTCTAGGACTTTTCATAGGTGCTGACTATGCTCTTCCTCACTTCGAGAGTAGATAAGTATATCATCGATAAAGACGATGACGAACTGATCCAAGTAAGGGCGGCATACCCTATTCATTAGGTCCATAAATACCGCTGGTGCATTGGTTAATCCGAACGGCATCACTACAAATTCGTAGTGTCCATAACGAGTTCGAAAAGCTGTCTTTGGAATGTCCCCATCTAGAACTCGTAATTGGTGATATCCGGATCGTAGGTCTATCTTTGAGAAGTAGTTCGCTCCTTGAAGTTGATCGAATAGGTTGTCAATGCGGGGTAGAGGATAGCGGTTCTTGACAGTAAGTTTGTTCAGCTCTCTGTAGTCGATGTACATACGGAACGATCCGTCTTTCTTCTTTACAAACAAGACCGGTGCTCCCCAAGGTGAGAAACTTGGTCTTATGAATCCTTTTTGAAGGAGTTCATTAAGTTGACTGGAAAGTTCCTGCATCTCTGCTGGTACGAGACGGTAAGGCGACTTCGCTACTGGGGTAGCTCCTGGAACTAAGTCGATTCTGAACTCGACTTGGCGTTGCGGTGGTAATCCTAGTAGTTCTTCTGGAAAGATATCGGGAAAGTCGCGTACTACCGAGATGCTCTTGATGTCCTTCAGTTCTTGACTTGTATCCACGATGTGTGCTAGGAATGCTCGACAATCCTTCCGCAAGCACTTTCGAGCTTGGATGCACGAAATGATGCGAAGGTTTGTACTAGATTTGTCGCCGTAGATAACTAAGGTTTCGTTGTTAGGGAGATTAAGACAGACTGCTTTCTTAAAGCACATGATGTCGGCGTGAAGAAGACACAACCAATCCATTCCGACTATGACGTCGAAACTTTTAATTTGGACCGGCATGAGATTGATTGGGAAAGAATGGCCGTCTAAAGTTAACGTACAGCCCATGTATATGCAATTAGTGTTTTCGGTTTTTCCATTGGCCATCTCTATAGTGAATGATTTTTCTAACTTGCTAGGTTTAGGTTTAAGTAAATGAATAAAGTTTTGACTCATGAAGCTTCTCTCCGCTCCACTATCGAATAATATGCATGCGTATGAATTATCGAGAAGGAACGTACCAGCAACTATATTTGGGTCAGCTACAGCTTCGTCGTGGCCTATTGCCAAAACTCGTCCCACACCTCCGGTGCCTGCTGCCTTAGGACAGTTCCTCTTGTAGTGGCCCACCTTGCCACAACCGTAGCAAGTCTTCCCTACACCCGCACCGGGAACTTGAGTGATAGGTTTTGCAGGGTCTTTGCAGAAACGGGCTGTGTGTCCCTTCCTGTTGCAGTTGGCGCACTGCATTTCCCGACAAGGTCCATGGTGGTGGTAATTGCATTTGGTACACTTTGGGAGGTTACCTACATAAGGCTTTGTTCGGTAGGTATTTGTAGGAGCTGCAGTAGGTACAGTGGCAGCATTCATTGAAACCAGTTGTTTCTTTGCGGATTCTTGGGAAGACCCACCCTTCCCTTTATTCCACACTCTATTTCTGCCATTGTTGTTGTTGTTGTTGTTGTTGTTGTTGTTGTTGTTGCTGTTGTAGTTGTTGTTGTTGTTGTTGTTGTTTCCTTTCTGTGGTGCTGGTGCAGAAGTGGTTGAGTTCTGATGACCTCCGTAGTCAATCAGAGATTGTGCCAGTTCTTTAGCACTTTCAAAGGTGTCAGGTTTAGAAGCTAACACGCTTGATCGCATTTGGGGCGTCAGTCCCCAGATGTACCTTTCTATTTTCTTGCTCTCGGGAGCAATCATATCTGGACAAAGGATTGCCAGCTCGCAGAATCTGT
Source organism: Lactuca sativa (assembly GCF_002870075.4). Lineage (NCBI taxonomy): Eukaryota > Viridiplantae > Streptophyta > Magnoliopsida > Asterales > Asteraceae > Lactuca > Lactuca sativa. The sequence goes on from NC_056623.2 coordinate 61,354,353, forward strand.
TGGTATAAGTAGCGATGTCGGTACCAACCATTCCGAGAGTCCATAGCTCGTGTTCAAGCTTTTGAATCTCTCCCCGTGGGCAGTATTCTCTCATCATCATGGCCTTCAGGCTCTCCCAGCTTATGGAGTTTGCCACGATTAGGGTAAGTACTTTAATGTGGCCATTCCATCAAGTTAAAGCTTTATCAAGAAGGGTGAAAGTTGCAAATTTGACTTTGTTGTGCTCGGGACAGGAGCAGATTTCAAAGACTGCCTCCGTCCTTTCAATCCACTGCCTCAAGGCCATTACACCACCAGTTCCATAAAACATCCGGGGCTTGGCATTAGTGAAGTCCTTATAGGTGCATTCTCGAGGTGGTCCATGACTCTCGCCATGGTTAGATAGGTGTGTGCCAGATCCCGAGCCATTAGTACTCGAGTTATTGATCTGTGACATGGCAGCTGCCACCGCTGCGGTGACTGCTGCTTGAAACATAACAACATCAAATTGAGGTGGTGGAGGTGGTGGTGGTACAGGTGCTTCCTCACTGTTGTTTTGCCTTGGATTCCTACATGGAGGCATCCTTCAACTATAGGTTGAAAAGACAAGGATAAGAATTTCATAGAATAGAAAATGTATGTGTCTCATGAACTAAATCACTATAGATCAACAACAGATGATAGTATGAGTCTTAAAATAGAAGAACGAAAGGTATTTGTAAGACTGAAGGTATGAAACAAGTATTTGGCTTCCCAAAGACCATTCAAGGTTTGAACGAAATACTTAACATAGTAGTACTAGTGTCACTTATATTAATATAAAAGTTGTTACAACGATCATGAAAATTTGACCCCTATAAGGGTCTCCGGTTACAAAGTTCGAGAAATTTAAAGACTTTTAGCCGAGGTCCTAAACTATAACAAAATTTGAGTCCTTGACAAGCACTACTTGCGTCGTAGGTTGCGCTTGGAGCTTGACTCCGTATCTGATTGCTTCGACTCCATTAGACGCCTATCAAAAGCGGCTTGTTGTTCCCTCAGTTCAGCGAGGGCTGCAATCATTTGCGCTTGAAATGCTTCGGTTTGGAGTTGAGCATTGTCTTGTATCTTGTCCAGCCTACAGATGTCAGAAGTGTGAACCTGCACTTCCACGTTGACATCCCGGAGTCAACTAGCTTGAACTACAGACTGATAGGACTGATTGGCTAACTTACCCACCATTACCGGGAGTGCTCGATCAGCTGAACCTCCGCCTCGGACATCGTAGAAGTCCCGGCACATGCCGTAGGGAGGGCGTAGGTTTTGCTGTTGGCTCCAATGGTGGAGGTGACTTCCCCAGACGGGAGTCGGTCCTTGAAAGTTCCTTACGAAGATGGGAGGTTGAATGGGTGGTGGATCGGTAACTTCCGGCTCTGAGTCGGTACCGGAGTCATCGCCCACTTCTATGGGTTCCTCGTCCTCTTCGGGATCATCTTCGATCCATCCTCCGTTGCCTTGTTTGGGAAAGTAGGGGTCGCCGGGGTGGTGAAATCCAGCCATTTGACTGTACGAGAAATAGGGTTATAAGAATGGAATAAAGTTGAAACGTGCAAAACATGTAAGTTAAACTAGTTTAGACAGTAAATACTCCTATAGTATTTAAATTCTTGTGTTTGATTCTAGTAGTGGTTTGGTAAGGTTTGACTTGTTGCTTACTACGATCATTCCTCGATATACGTTGGTCCAATCTCGGGCAAATATAGTTGATCACGCTATATTTGTCCAAAATCTGATTACATATATCGAGTCTCAATCGTAGTGTCAACTTGTCTATATACTTGTATAGTTGTATAACATGAAAATAATTTGTGGTATGCATGTAATTGTACTTAAATGAACTATCAATTTAACTTGAATGCAAAGCTGCTTACGCGTAAAAAGAAAATTTGTTTTGTCAGAGAGTATTAGTCCCTTAAGCATTTATAGTTTGTATATCTTATGTGGTTTGATATACTTAGTTCACTATAAACATTTCTCTGATACCAATCTGTCACACCCCCAAACCTGAACGGCGGAAACGTTCGGGGGCGGATGACTTCATGTGGTAACGTAACAAATGAATACATAGTAAAGAAAGCAATACAACCATCATATATATAATTGAAAATTTACATTTGTCAAAAGTTACATGTTCAAAACCAATTACAATATGATGTCAAAATACGAGATTAAACTGGCGCCGCAGCATCCCTTCATCAAAAGCAAAATGAATACCTGAAATTTACTGATTTCCTGGGACATACAAGTAATTTTGAAAGAGTAGATCAGCATTTAAGCTGGTGAGTTTCATAAGTATTTAAATGACAATGTTTGAATGAAATGAAATGTTTTGTCCTTGTTTGTTTGTGTTTAGAAAATCCTATATTTTCTACTAGTATAATAGTAGCCTTCACTCAAGACCAATGTTTGTTTCTAAAATGTATGTAAGTGTAAAATAACCAATGAGTTTGAAAACCTTGTAAATCAATGCATTCTTAATACCCCTTGTGAGTTTTATAACCATACTATCGACTCGGAATGCCTATACACAACGTTCTTCAGCCGTTGGAATGTTATGACGTTTGTCACCCCAAACGGTGGACTGCAGCTAACAGTCAGGGCGCGGGTTGTCAAGCCCGTATAGATCTATACACAAACACCACGCTCCCCCACCAAGGGATTCTGGTATATAATACAGGACTTGAAATGTGTACTCGAACGTACATGAAGTTAGTGTCTCACAAAACCGTGGTATAAAAACAGATCTACTTGTTAAAATATTACGTTTGTTCTTGTATACGAAAGTAAACTTCTTGAAATTCATGTTTCTAGTACATAAGAGTTAGAAATTTGTTCGTAAAACCATACCTATTATAGTTTTCTAAAAGTGCGTCTTGTTTGTTTAGAAATACCTAGAAAAGGAATCACTTGTTTATGAAAGCATAGATTTTTGGTGTAGAGTCCAAGATAGAAAAGAATAATCTAAGAAAAGTTTAGTTTATACATGCATTACAACAAATTTATATTTCAAAAGATAGAATGCCATTTTAACATATGTTATATATATGAAAGTTCCTTAAAGGTTTATAAATCGCATGTGATTTGGATATATAACAGCATATAAAAGAGTTTCTTTATGTAACACATGATAATACTCGTGTGTTTTACTTGTAATCCCCCCCCCCCCCCCTTGAAAGCATATAAAAGAATTTATAAAATATTTAAAAGGTAAATTAAGGGGTATGAACTCACTTGAAAGTTTGAAGATAGCGAGATGGAAAACCGGGCAGAGTTTCGTCTCGGGAAACGGATTTTCCTCGGGATTCTCGGGAATCTCGGGAGTAAAATCGACCCTCGAGACTTGAGCAAAAAGACCAGAGCTTCGGGTTTGAACGGGCACGGAAAACGAGGCAAGATTGTGAGAGAGAGGAGAGAAATGAGCCCTTTTCTCGGAAGCCCCCGCATCCTATTTATAGGAAGGCTGAACTGCCTCGGTACGCGGGGCGTACGCTCGTACGCAGCATGTATGCGTACGTCATGCATGACCGAAGCCTCGACTGCCTCGGCTTCGGATGGGACGGGTTGCTGGGGAGGCGGGTCGGACGGGACAGCGGGTCGGACGGGTCGGACGCTTCGGACGGGTCGGACGGGTCAGACGCCTCGGATAGGGCGACGTGGACGATCAGAGGCCAAGTCTCTCGGGTACGCAGGGCGTACAGGGGTACACAGCGCGTACCTCGGATGAGGACGCTGACTCCTCTTCGGATAAGGTCCGATTTTTGAATTAAATAAATATATAATTTATTTAATAAACTTCAAAAATTCATATCTTCTTCATACGAACTCCGTTTTCGATGGTCTTTATATCCACGCGTAGGTGAGACTACGCTGTACAACTTTCGTTTAGACTCCGTCGGCAAATTCCGAAATTATTTTTTTTTATTATTTATTTTAAACTCATCATGTTTAAGGAATTTCTTTGAAAATTCGTAACTTCTTTATCTGATGTCGGTTTTTGCCAGACTTTTTACCGCTGGAATACCATTGTCGAGACCTTCGATTCTCGTTTAGGTCATTCCGGCCAAAAGTCGCTCGATCTCCGATTCGAGTTTTTAGATGTCTGTTGCTAAGCCGAACTTGGAAAAATCATAACTTCGCTATATGAAGTCGGATTTGGGCGTTCTTTTCACGTACGATCATGGTTCAAAGACATTTAAACATAGAAGGAAATTAAATAGAACTATTTGTACATTTTATTATGAAAGTAAATTTTATTACTCAAAAGTGGTTACAATACGTGACCCTTTTTGGTCATTACAAAGAGTTGAAATATCGGGTTGTCACACCTAAAACCGAAGCAAAAAGAGTTTTAAAAGAAAATTTTCGTTCCCGTGGCAAGCAACGAGAAATTTATTCAAAACAAAAGAAATTTGTTAAATGTACCAAGTCAAAAATTCCAAAAAAAAATTGTTTTCTCAAATTATCACTTCAAATCAACTGTTTCCAAAAAAACAAAAAGGAAGGAGTTCATTGTTTCGAACACTGCTCAGAAATCATCTAACACAAAGGATAAGTCTATTCGATCAAATGGTTTTCAGGTCTATTCATTAGATAATGCAAAATGGAATGGTATTCTACCTACTCCAACCCTTCCAAAGTCATTTTAAAAAACTCAAAAATGGAAAGGAATTTTGCCAACTGCGGCACTCAAAAGGTCACTTCAAGAGACTAAGAAATCACTTCACAAAAGGCCTGTACGTGCTTACACACCTGCAAGACCTGCAAAAAACACCTTTTCAAAACACACAAACAAAAAGGTCAAATCTTACAATCCTCGGACTGGACAAAAGCATATTTCTTCCTCAAAACCACAGACCAAGCCAAATGTCAGGGTAGATGATAAAAATTTCACATGTCAATGTCAGTGTCAAAAGATCTTCTCTCATGACAAATCTCATCGTTCTCAAAAAAATCGTAACTATCCTCAATCTCACAAAACTCCAAAAAATCTCAAACACCCAGGACTAGGCTTGAAAGTTGACTTGAAACCGGTCCCTACAACCTCACATCATGCATCGTTTGAAACATTGCATGTTACTCCGGGCTCCAAAATCGCTTGGGTGCCCAAATTAACCACTTAACTTTTGTAGGCTTTGTGCAAGGAGGATCAAGAAGAAGAATTGTTGATCGATAGTCCCTGCTCCTTGCACATGACCGGAAGGTTAGAGTACCTTCAAGATTTCAGGCCTATATGCAATGGTGGAAATGTTAAATTCGGCAACAATGCGAATGGAATCATCCAAGGTTACGGTGTACTCACTAAGGGGAACTTCTTAATTCAAATGGTTGCTTATGTAGAAAGCCTTAAACACAATCTCATCAGTGTTGGCCAACTATGTAAGGCAGACCATCGAGTGGAGTTTGATGATCAATTCTGCTACATTATGACGAGTGATAGAAGTACCTGCTTGATCAAGTCACGATCAGAGGGTACCATGTATCCTCTGGATGTCTCTCTCATCATTGGAAAAGCGCAGTTGTGTTTTGTCTCAAAAGATGTATCCGAAGTTAGCTGGTTATGGCACCACAAGCTTGCTCATCTCAACTTCAAGTATATCAACACCTTGGTTACTGGAGAGCTGGTCAAAGGTTTACCCATTCTCAAGTTCAGCAATGACACTCTATGTCCTGCTTGTGAATGTGGTAAGCAGTCCAAAGCAAGTCACCCCATGTTGATTGACTCTTTAATATCTGAACCACTTGAACTTCTACACATTGATCTCTACGGTCCATCAACTGTAGCCAGTCTTCATCATAAAAAATACATACTGGTTATAGTTGATGAATTCACTCGCTTCGCTTGGGTATTCTTCCTCATACTCAAATCCGAAACACCGCAGATTCTCATTAACTTCATCAAATAGATAGAACTCAAGATTAAACTGCCTGTAAGACGCATCCGCAGTGATAATGGAACCGAATTCACTAATCATCCTCTCAACAACTTCTTGGTGTCAAAAGGTATCTCTTATAACTTTTCAGCTCCTTATACACCTCAACAAAATGGTGTAGTAGAGCGAAGGAACCGTATGATAGTCGAAACAGCTAGATCCATGCTCAACTTCGCACACCTTCCTCTTTACTTCTGGGCTGAAGCCATAGCAACTGCATGCTTTGTTTAAAACCGAAGCATTGAGTGCAAATGCCTCAATAAAACACCATATGAGGGTCTCAACAACCGAAAACCAAATGTTCGTTTCTTTCACATCTTTGGGTGTAGATGTTTTGTGATCAATAACAGAGATCAACTTAACAAATTTGCACCGAAGTCCGATGAAGGCATTTTTCTTGGCTACTCTACGAACAACGTTGCTTATCGGGTTCTTATCAAACGTACAAGGCTTATCATTGAAAGTTTGATGTGAAGTTCGATGACTCCTACATCCGCAACACCCCTCCATCTATTGAAACCACTGCCATCATGGAAAAAGATATTCCTACTTCTTCAGGTCCTCTAAACCTGGTTGAAGTCAATTATGATGATCTTTTCGACCCTATTGAAACTGCGAAACTTTCCAAAGTTCTTGTGTCACCAATTGCTCAACAATAACATGTTGATGTTTCTGGTTCATTGCTATCCGAAGTAGTATCTCTCAATACTTTCACCTTGCCGGTTGAGGGGGAAAGCTCTACTCCGGATAAAGCTACAATCATCGAGGTTCCAGTATTTGATGGTGCTCAAGCTCCTCTCAAAAGATCACTACCATCAAACGTATCTTTGGATTCGGATGATGAAATCATAGATACCATTGACACTCGAACCGATTCAAGAATCATTTCTCTCCTATCAGCAGTCCAGGGGGAACCTTCTCAGGTTCCAGAGGAACTACCGTCAGCAATCCAGGGGGAACCTCTCCAAGTTGCTCAAGAAAATTCCATTCTTTCCCCAACAAGCCAAGATAACTCTGTAGGATGTTCTCAAATCTTGGGGGAACTGCCCTCCCCATCTGAAGCCTCGTCTACATGTATAGACGAAGGACCACCCACCAAGTCAAATAATTGGCAATCCATCCGCAGGTATCCAGACTCGATCTACCAAAGACTTATCTAACCATTGTAACTACGCAACATTCATGTCCGCAGTCGAGCCTGATCGATCAAAAAAGCATTATTAGAACCTGATTGGATCTCTACAATGCAAGAAGAACTGGAAGAATTCGAAAGAAACAAAGTGTGGCAACTTGTTCCCATACCGCAAGACCATACTATTGTTGGAACAAGATGGGTGTTCAAGAACAAGTTAGATGAATCCGGTGCGGTTATCAGAAATAAGGCAAGACTAGTTGCAAAGGGGTATAGTCAAATGGAAGGTGTTGACTATGACGAAACATATGCTCCGATGGCAAGAATGGAAGCAATTCGAATTTTCTTAGCATATACTGCCCTCAAAAACATCAAGGTACACCAAATGGATGTTAAAAGTGCCTTTCTTAATGGGGAATTGAAAGAAGAAGTTTATTTACAACAACCTCCCGGGTTTGAAAATATTGAATTCCCTGACCACTGCTACAAGCTTCAAAAGGAAGTCTACGGTCTGAAGAAAGCTCCAAGAGCTTGGTATGAGACTCTTTCTGAATTTCTAGTCTCTTCAAGCTACAAAAGAGGAGTGATTGATCCCACGTTATTTATAAAAGCAAACGGTGACAACCTTATGCTTTTACAAATTTACGTGGATGATATGATCTTTTGATCAACTGATCAAGTAATGGTGACTGATTTTGCTAAGCTCATGACAATCAAATTTCAAATGAGCATGAATAGAGATTAACTTATTTCTAGGTCTTCAAGTCAAACAAATTCAGCAAGGGATATTTATTCATCAAGAGAAGTACACCACTGAAATTTTGAATAAATACTCTATGGACAACTGCTCCTCGGCTAAGATCCTTATGGCCTTCGGATATAAGATCACTGCTGATCCCTCAGGCGAATCTGTGGATCACAAGACTTATAGAGGTATCATTGGCTCTCTTATGTACCTCACTGCAAGCCGACCGGACATTGTCTTTGCTACTGGTGTATGTGCAACGTATCAGGCTGACCCAAAAGTGTCACACATGACCGCAGCCAAAAAAATTCTCCGGTACTTGAAAGGAAGCAAATCTCTTGGTCTATGGAACCCCGCAGGCAATGATTTCAGTCTGCAAGCGTTTACCGATGTGGATCATGCTGGATGCAAACTTGATTGAAAAAGTACATCTGGTGGATGTCAATTTTTGGGAGGTAGACTTGTTAGCTGGTCCTCAAGAAAACAAAGCTGTGTTTCTTTGTCTACCGCAGAAGCAGAATATGTGGCCGCAGCCAGTTGTTGTTCTCAAGTTTTATGGATGAAGAATGCAGCGGATACCAATCTACTGTGATTCTGAGAGTGCAGCGGATACAGAATGCAACGGATACCAATCTACTGTGATTTTGAGAGTGCCATAGCAATTTCTCATAATCTTATTCAACACTCCAAGACGAAACATATTGAACGACGTTATCATTTCATCAAAGACCACATTCTGAAAGGTAACATCGAACTCATCTTTGTCGCTACTCATGAAGAGATTGATGCTATCTTTACAAAAGCACTTGACTCTACCAAACTCAATATGTTCTTACAAAAGTTAGGGATGATGAATCCGGACCCCCAATTCTTCTTGAATTGATAGGTACTGGAGACCCTCTTGGTCTCCATTGCGATCCTAGATAAAAGACACTTATAACAGATGGTTTTGGTACATCTTGTGTACTACAGTCAATGTACCGCAACCATATGTTATATCTATCTTTCATGGGTCTTTATTGCTTATTGTTACTAACTTTTGTACAAGTGCTCTTCTCAGTTTCTCCCACTGCAGTCATCCGCAATGACAAAGAAGCCATCTGCAATAATGTGTTCATCCACAGTCACATTAAATGTTTTACAGACGGTTTTTTAAAACAAAAAAATAGTTTGCTATTTAATGATCCTTCATTAAATAAAACATTAAATAAAAACATTCCCTTAAGAAACTGTCACATTCTTTTCTTCCAAAAACCTCCTGTCAAACCTATTTTAGGTATGATGACAAAATAAAAGATTTTCCAAATCAAATCCTCTAAAATGTATTTTCTTCTTACCCAAACCATCACATCCGTTACAAATTCTACTTTATCCAACGGATTTTTCTCACCCCCTCCACACGTTCTCAAGACGTGATTCAACATCTGACATTTCATTCAATGCAGAGTCTTTTTTCTGGTTAATCCCAATTTCCATCTTTATCTCTTTTTTGTCAATCTGTGGTTAAGATTAAAGATGCTCATCCAGAGTTAAACCCAAACGTTTTTTACCCATTTTCACTTAGGTCAAAAACATAAACGTTTCCCGCTCCAATAAACCACTATAAAACCGTTTTCTTCTCCACAAAGAACCTTTTACGCTCTCAAAACCCTTAATCCTTCTCTACATTCTTCAAGCTCTTGTCAACTCAACAATGGTGAAATCTGGCGCTTCCAAGAAACAAACAAACAGCTCTGGACCAGTGAACCCAACTGGTTCAGATTCTCCCACAATCGCCTCGAGCAATTTCAGAGCTGTTTTCGACGATAAACCCACATACAATGCTCCAATAAAATTGATGATTAAGTTCTTGAAGAATCATCCTCTATTTGGACCATTCGATGCATTCACAGACATTGTTCCACTCTCCACTCTTTACAAATGTGCTTTCTCTGCCTACCACCCAATTGATAACCCTCAAGAAGTTCAACTAAATCTCATTAACGATTATTTGGTCATAATATCCAAAGAAAAGTTTCTTTCAGGCATTAACCTTCTAATTCATCCCTCCGTTAACTTTTTCACACCATCAATGGCGGACATCACCTCCGCACTGTATCAGATGGGCTATCAGAAGCCGATCAAAGAAATTGGTGAGTTCAAGAAGAATCAACTGGCCGCGGTCTGGCAGTTTGTCTGTCATTTTTTCATCTACAGTCTGTCCGGCAGAACCGGAGGCACGGATAACATGCGCCTTAAGCTTTTGGAACTGGTTTGAAGCATCTACACAGGCCACGATGTGAACTACGGTCAGATTCTTTGGGATGACTATCAGCAATACATTCCTAAAGAGAG